>NW_023270387.1:4338738-4539511 GCF_011800145.1 Mirounga leonina
GTATGGCACACCATGGTATAAATCTATGACAGTTCATCTATTCTATTAGATGGTTATTTATTTCCAGTTTGAGGCGCTTATCAAAGTATGGCCGTGAATACCCTTGTGACTTTCGCCACACCTGGGCAAACATCTAGGGAAGGGACCGTTGGGTGGTAGGAAAGGCACAAATTAAACTTTACTGGTGAATGCCAAGGACACAGTACCATTTACACGGCCACCAGCTGTATGTGATTTCTTGCTGCTCCAGAGCCTCACTAACGACCGCATGGTCAGAGTACCAAAGTTGGACCAAACCAGTAGGTGGGAAACTTGGAGTACGGCACTGTCAGATACTTTTAATGGTTAAATGTGTTGCCAAAAAACTCTCCTAGGGGCGTCTGGGTGGCTCAGTTAGTTAAGTGTCTGCCTTCAGCTCAGGTCCTGATCCCTAGGTCCTGGGATCCAGTCCCACGTCAGGCTCCTTGCTCCACGGGGAGCCTGCTTCTCCCTCTCCCTCTGCCCCTCCCCCTACCTGTGGGCTCTCTCTCTCTCTAACAAATAAATAAAATCTTTAAAAAAAATTCTCCTAGTCTGTGGTTATCTTTTTTTCTTTTTAGGTGCTATTTGATAAACAGGGTTTTCACTTTAGTGTAGTAAAATTTACACATATTTTCCTTTATGATTTGGTAATTTTTGACTAGACTGGTTTACAAAAAAAAAAAAATTGTTCCTTCCACTAAGTTAAAAGCTCCAAATTATAGATTTATAGTTTAATAGTATGGCCCTTCACATTTAACCCAGATGGAATTACTTTATGTGCAGACTCATGAAATAGAGATCCAGTTTTAATACTTTTGTCCATGTGCATAACCAGCTGTCCCCAACCTTTCCTGGAACAGCCCATCCTTTTACCACTTATCAACGTCACGTTTGTCACTGAGCCACTCCCCCTTTTCTCTGAGGCACTACAGCATTATTAAGACATGTTTAGTTTTGAATTCCTATGATTTACCTTCATAGAATCCCTTAGGATTACTGTGTCTGAGAACTGATTGGTGTCTTTTAATTGTTCCAGAAAAAAAAAAAAATCCCTTTTATGCATTCCTTCTGTACCTACGTTTGGAAGCCCAAATGAACATACATTTTCCCACTCTGTACTCCATACCTCCCACATATTTTATATTTTACATTATCTTATTCATATTTCCACATTTTTAAGTCTCTGGACCGAATGATGTGTAATTTCTTCAGTTCTACCTTTCGGTGTACTTATTTTTCCTTCAGCTGTGTCTAATCTGCTTTTAAACTCATCCACTGACCATTTTCTTTCTGAAGTATTATGTTGCTGGATTAGTAATTCTCTGGTTCTTTTTCAAATCTACTGTTCCTGCCTCACATTATTAAGCTTCTTCTTTTTTTCTTTAATTATATCAAATATTGTCATTTTGATTCCATCTGAAAATTTTGATATCTGACAGCACTTCACCATTTTTCTTATCTATTGTTCCCATTGATTCTCACCCATAATACTTTGAATTCTTGTGTGAATGTGTGGGTTTGGGGTTTTTTTGTGGGGGGAGGAAGGGGTTGTTTTTAGTATTAGCCATTCATTCCCCAGAGTACTTTACCTGTGGAAATTCTTTGAAGATGGGATTGAAGTTGACCTCCTCCAGAAAGAAGTAGTGTTTCCTAGTCTCCTGTTACCACTGCTCATGACAGAGCAATTAATTTAAATTCACCACTTAGATTTTGTCAGTTTACACACGTAATGCAACTGGAACATTTTTTCCCATTAGTTCGGTGATGTGCTCAATAGGTTTAAAAATGTTAAATAGTGTTAAATATTTTTTAAAAAATTCTGACACAGCATTTTAATAATTTTAGTCAGAAGGGACACTCAGAATATCTAATTTGCCATAACTCCAGAATTAGGAATGTACCACATTTTGAGGCTTTCTTTTCTCTATATTTTTAACTCAAATTTGATGAGCTGTTATAAAAGGGCTGCCTTACATTCATGGTTACTTCTCCAAATACACGATTTCTGGTTTATAAGAGTTCACAGTAATAATACTCCTGGGATCCACTGGGTCCTGGCAAGACTATAGGTAGGTGACCTCATCCATTCTTAGAGGTAGATCTTAGATTGCAGAGAGCCATCAGTACCAAAAAGAGTACAGTGTACCAGGAGCTAATTTTCTACCATTTTTAAATTTCCTCAGTTACTGGGCTCCAACCTTCAAGCTCTGCCACATTAAAAAAAAAAAAAAAATGCAGAAGTAACCCTGAGTGCTGAGGCTTCATCAAGAACATCTGTACATTACCTGAAGGAAGCTGTTCAGATCCACCATTTTCTTGTCTCTTCATTTCATGCTTTTTTGGATTATCTCTGCAACTCCGATTCTCACTACCATCCTTGGTTGGTAGTGTTGAGTTGGTCACTGACAAGTTTTTCCTTGGTCTAACACTTCAGCTTTCTTTTCTCCAAGGCGATGAGCCTTTCACATACATTTTCCCATTTTGGACATTATTCCATTTGTTCTTTTCTTGGATCTATGAGTTATCTCTAGTTAACCCTCATCCTTCTTGAGTAACCTACTTGTTTAAATGTGTGAGTTACATAAGTAGAACTCAGAACAGAATTTCTTGCCCCCGCCCCGCCCCACCCGCCGTTAAAGGTATGCTACTACTCAAACCAAACTGCAGAGAAGGTTACCTGAATTGGTCTTCCATCAGGTGTCAGCACCTCTTCTGAAAGTTCCATCATCTTGAGTGCCATCAGAGCAATGGGCTTAGCATGGCAGAGGCTTTTCCTATGGAGTCCTGCAGCAACACAGTACGCATCGCCTATTGTTTCCACCTGCAGCCATCAGACAAATCAAATGCAAACATATGATAATGAGCCAGAAGAGAAATGATTAGTTATGTGCAATCACAAATGTTGCTGAAAACATGTCAGCAAAACATCAATAAATTAAGCAATTAGACAACTGAGTGTAATCAGAGCAGAATTTGCAGACGGCTAGCCAAATACTGACATCTCACTCTAGGGCTGTTCATCCACGTTATCACCATAGATGATCACTGAAATTGGGAACAACTGGAATATAGAACAATTATCCTCCACAAAAAAAAGAATTGCCAGTATTTTGCCTGAACAATTTCCAAATAATGACCTTTTACAAAGCCACCCTCTTGTTTCCTTCAAACTTCCAATACTGGTAATATTTAAGAGATGAGAAACTGATGTGCAGAAACCCATCCATAATCTTACAAATAGAGAGTTAACAGACACTGTCAGAGTCTTTTCAGACCCTATTCTAATTTTATTGTCAGCATCCATTCCATTCTAAATAGCCACTGCTTTTGTTATAATATTTTAAGTATTTACCCCAGACTAAACTCCTCAAATTTCCAAAGCATATAGCATGGTATAAAAACTGGGCACAACTTATTTTCAGAGGAAAGTTCTCTAATTATCCAAAGTATATGGTGGTATACTTTGGATAATCTGCAAATGATATAACTAATAAGTGGTTAATATCCAAACAATATAAAGAACTCATACAACTGAACACTAAAGAACACAAATAATCCAATTAAAAATGGGCAGAGGACCAGAAAAACCCTTTTCCAAAGAAAACATACAGATGGTCAACAGACCCATGAAAAGATGCTCAGCATCACAAATATGCAGGGAAATCCAAATCAAAACCACAATGAGATATCACCTTACACTTGTCAGAATGGCCAAAATCAAAAAGACAAGAAGTAACAAGTGTGGGTGGGGATGTGGAGAAAGAGAAACCCTCATACACGGTTGGTGGAAATGTAAATTGGTACAGCCACTGTGGAAAACAGTATGGAGGTTCCTCAAAAAAATTAAAAATAGAACTACCATATGATTCAATAATTCCACTTTGGGGTATTTACTGAAGGAAAAGGAAAACACTAACTTGAGAAGACATGCACCTGAAGGTTTATTGCAGCATTATTTATAGTTAGTCAAGACAGAGAAGCAACCTAAGTGTCCATCAGTAGATGAACAGATAAGGAAAACATGGGATATATACACCCCAGAATATTACACAGCCATAAAAAAGATGAGATTGTGCCATTTGAGACAACATGGATGGACCTAGAGGGTATTTATGCTAAGTGAAATAAGTCAGAGAAAGAAATACCTTATGATTCCAGTCATAAGTGAAATCTTTAAAAAAATGAATAAACAAACAAAAAGCAGCAGAACTATAAATACAGAGGACTGCTGGTTGCCAGAGGGGTGGAGGGGAGTGGGAGATACAAGCCTCCAGTCATGGAATGAGTAAGTCAAGGGAATTAAAACAGCATAAGGAATACAGTCAATGTTACTGTAATAGCAATGTAATGGGACAGATGGTAGCTGCATTGTGGTGAGCACAACATAATGTATAAACTTGTCAAATCACTAAGTTGAACACCTGAAACTAATGTAACATTGTGTGTCAACTATACTGAAATTAAAAAGTATATGGTGATAAAATCCTCGATGATTCTAATATTTTAATTAGAGCAAAGTGATGAAATATTTTATTAAATGTCCAAATCCAATACCACCTTTTCTATGAAACCCTCCATGGTCCTTCCATTGGATTTTAGCAGAGGTAACCATTTCTGCTGTTCTGTTTCAACAGCACTTTTCATACCTCTTTGCTACAGGCTTTCATCATAGGTTATGATCAAGATGTATCCCCAACTGTGATGTCAGCTCTTTAAGAATGGGACTATTTTTTTCATCTCTATATTCATAATGCTTATCATGGTTTCTAAAATATAGCTATTTAATAAACACCTACCAAATGAATAAATAAATCAGCCATGTTTATTATGATTTTAATAAGTCATTCTAATTGTGTGTTCATTTTCACCATTCATTTCATGAGCACATGTACATGTGTGCAGAAAAAAATTGTCTCTGAATGACTAGAGATGCTTTTATCATAAATATACCAAAGCTTACAAAATATGCTATTAAAGATTTAATAACCATAATTAGATTTCATGCTGAATGCATTCTAACAATATAGTATTAAAAAGATGTACTGAATTAAATTCTGTGGGTGCTAATTTAGGGGATATGGTGAGAACCGTTAAGCTAGGAATGCCAAAAGACCATTTGGTCACCAAAATCTTATAAGGAAATATGCATCGAAAATTGTTCCGATAGCCTCAGACTCATCATTAATTTCAACATTTTCACTTCAAGACCTGTTTTCTTGTGCCAGAAAAATGGAAATAAAATCATAGGGTAAGAAAAGAAAAACAGTGCAATGTGAGTCAGCAAAGTTTTTACTCCAAAGGCTGAAATATACTTCCCCCAAGGTATTCCCACTGAGGAAGATATCCAGTAAAAAATAAATGTCTAAAATGTGTCAATCTGGGGCACCTGGGTGGCTCAGTTGGTTAAGCGTCTGCCTTCGGCTCAGGTCATGATCCCAAGGTCCTGGGATCAAGCCCCGCATCGGGCTCCCTGCTCAGCGGGAAGCCTTCTCCCTCTCCCTCTGCCGCTAGCCCTGCTTGTGCTCTCTCTGTGTCAAATAAATAAATAAAATCTTTAAAAAAATGTGTCAATTTACTGTTTTCCCCCTAGAAACACAGGGATCTCTTCTAATCCTCATATTTATCTCATCCTTTTGTATTTCTATACACTTTGATTTTTTATGTTTTTATATAAATGCCAGGTAACACACAGTGTAATATTGTTTCAGGTGCACAATAGAGTGATTCAACACTTCCATACATCACCCGGTGCTCATCACGTAGGTGCACGCCTTCATTCCCATCACCTACTTCACCCATGTCCCCACCCACCTCCCCTCTGGTGACCATCAAAGTGTTCTCTGTAGCTAAGAGTCTGTTTCTTGGTTTGTCTCTTTTTCCCCTTAGCTCACTTGTTTTGTTTCTTAAACTCCACATATGAGTGAAATCATATGGTACTTGTCTTTGACTGACTTCTTTTGTGAAGCATTATATTCTTTAGCTCCATCCATGCCATTGCAAATGGCAATATTTCATTCTTTTCCATAGCTGAGTAATATTCCATTGTGTACATATACTACATGCTGTGAGCTATGTGCTTTGAAACTAACTTCTGATTTTCAGATATCAGAACACATAGGCAATTATTTGTATAAACAAACTGCTTTACAGCCCCTGTGAACATGCATGCTCCTGGAGCATGACCACTTCTTGAAATCCCTATCCTCCTCTCCCTCAGCAAATATCATCCTCATTATCATTTTAGCAAAAGTTTATTGAGTTCCATGAAATGTGTATTTCTAGAATTTTTACCATAAGAATACAGGTGAGTTATATGTTGCACTTTCTCTTTTAGCAGTATATAATGTAGAAGTATGGAGAAGATGGATCAATAGGTTACCAATGGATATGACACATAAATCTAATAAAGTGCAAGACAAATGTGTACACAAAAGAATAAATTCACATTAAAATCTATATGTGATCATGCAAGCTTTTACACTACTTAGTTCTCAAATATTTGAAGTCAGTTTAACTCTCAGAAACAACAGGATCAAGAACTAGGCAAGAAAACAGACATCAAAAAATAATGGCCCCTATCAAGATGTACAATTCTCATAATAAATGCCCAACCTATAGAAAAAATCTAAAAGATGGTTCCATCATGCTAGGCTAGATTATGTTGCAATCACAACCTAACTTCCAAATCTGCATGCATAACAAAGGCTGATTTTTGATTCATGCTATGAATTCATGTGGATTAAGGGATTGGAGGACAGGGGAGAAATATGGTGCCATGTCTCTTCACTCTAGGAACAAGGCTAACAGAAGGTCCCCAACTGGGGCTGGTTGCCATGGCAGGGAAAGACAGGTTCTGACAAACGGTGCACCAGTTCGTGCAGCTTTCTCCCAGGAGTGACATACAGAGCTTCTCCGGATTCATTCACCAAAGCAAGTCACATGGCCAAGCTTAATGTAAAGGAGATGGGAAAATTCAACCACCCTTGTGCCCAGACACGAGCCAGAAATATTTGATGAGCAGCACTAGTAAGCACATGAACGAATAGGTAATAGCTTAAAATTTTTCAAACATCCAGATGTCGGTAAAGTGCAGGTAATGTATCTTTATGATATTTTCTCTTTCCTTACAGATATATTCAGCATCTTAACCTGAAAATCTTGACAAAAAAGCTACCACATTAGTAATACATCCTTCCACAAAAGTTCTATTTTTCTCTCCTCTCCCTTCATTTAATTCAGATCTGTGCAAGTTTAGCAGAATTAAGTATATGTGCAAATTTTAGCAGATTCCCTTCAAAAACATTAGCTGATTTTGCTTCACAGGGAGCAGAAAAAGTAAAAACATTAGATATCCATTACATTTGCTCCTGAGGTGGTTTCCTTGAGTTAAACCAGTTAAACAGGTGGACATTGTAAACATACTAAAAAGACAAAAATAAAAACCTGTCTGGAAAGTTGACTATGTTCTGAATTCCTTTACAACTGACTCAGTGGTTTTAAATAAGATCTTAAATACAACAGACACCATCTAAAATAATGCATCTCAGTTATTTTTGATGTCTCCAACCTGTTCTTGAATGACATTAGAGAAGAATAAAGATTGGCTAACCTAGTCATGGAGATGGAAAAGATAGTCCTTGCATCCTTTTCTGAACACAGAAGAGGAGGTTTATGCACTAAAAATATTATGTACAACTGTTGCCCCATATATTATTATAGATGCTTTTATCATACTAAAAAATGTACCCATCTTGGACTATCATCTTTTCAACCCTTTATAGTAAAAGTCTGCACATTATTCCAGAAATAAAGGTGATGCAGATAAACTTCTTAGAGCTGTGCACTTATCCTTTTTATTTAATCTATTTTGATTTCAAAGTAATCATTTAAAAGAATTCTTGTAACATTCTTTACCCTCCCCTCCAGGCTACTGCTCATGAAATATCTACGAGGTTTCTTGGAAATTTGGGCAGTGAGGAGGCAGCAGTGTGTGTGTGTGTTGTGGTATTGGGCTAGGATGAGCCTAAAAGAACACTGCATATAATGCGACAATGAATAATCCCAGTCCCACAAGCCTCACACCCACCTCAGTCCTTCAATCCCACAGTCCTGGGTCTGTCTTCTTTTGAACTTTCTAAGACATGTAAAAGAAAGCTTGGGGAGAGGGTCAGAGATATCTGGCAGCCTATTTTACTGACAACCTCCCTCTCTCCCTCTAGATAGCATCAGGAAGAGAAGCAAATGAGCAAGTCTGCCATCTAGTTGTTTGCTTTCTGGTTTTGGTCCCTAAAGTCATTAAAAACAGAAAGAGAAGGAGAGAAAGGGTGAGATAGAGACAGAGAAGAGTAGAGAGGTACTGGAGAGAGGTGTAGGCAGACAGATGAAGTCTACAAATGAAACACGTCTTTTCTCTCCAGGTCTCTCCACGACTTGGTCACCCAGTTGTGATCACATGGGTGAAAGGGGGCTAAGAAACATGCCACATTCTTCATGGGCTCATCGGCTGTGGCTAAGAACATGTGATTCCTAGAAAGGATACCATATTCACCCTTGCTGAAAGCATGGAGTCACACAATCACCTGTCTGTCATCAGGTATGGTTCCTGAATGACAGTGAAAGGGGGCTAGACAGAAGAGTTTCCCAGTGGTTGGTAGGGAGCCTGAGTCCACAGGAGGTTCTGAAGGTCCCTATCACATACAAACCAGACAATGGGGTTGCTGGTGGTCTGGACACAGATTATCCAAAAGGCTGGAGAGAAAAGGGAGAGCATGGAACAGGCCTCTATGAAGACTTACTAGTACCAAAAACTCAGGAAAAACTTGGGACTTGGGTAGATTGAGGTCCCTTACATATTGCCCTTCACCTCACACAGGCTCAGCAGCTTTCCATTATTTATGTCCCTGTTTTCCCAGATACTCAGCAGGGTGGGTGAAATGAGCGCCTGTCCAAAGATGAAAATTCAGGTGGTGGTCACCAACCAGAGGTTTTAGGGCCATGGAATGATCCCCTGGAATATGAGCAACTTGCCACAGACATTAGACATGAACCCAGCTTTTCACTGTTCTAGAGGTTGGGGTTCTTAAAGATACAATGATCCTCTTTAAATATGATTCTTAAGAACCTAAGTTAGAAGCAGGTGGGTGGCTCAGTCGTTAAGTGTCTGCCTTTGGCTCGGGTCGTGATCTCCTGGTTCTGGGATCGAGCCCCACGTCGGGCTCCCTGCTCAGGGAGGGAGTCTGCTTCTCCCTCTCCCTCCCCCCACCAGCTCCAGCACATGCTCTGTCTCTCTCAAAAATAAATCAAGAAGGAGGAGGAGGAGGAAGGGAGGAGGAAGGGAGGAGGAAGGGAGGAGGAAGAGGAGGAGGGAGGGAGGAGGGAGGAGGAGGAGAAGGAAGAAGCGGAAGAGGGAGAAGGAGAAGAAGGTGGGAGGGCCCTGACTCAGACAAGGCTTCAAGCAAGTAGATGAAGGTGCTGTTGTCTTCAGCGTCATTTCCTTGGCTTAGACACAACGATGGCCATGTCATAAGAGCTACATTCCTGTGGATGAGAGCGCTGAAGGGGGGGTGGGGGGGTAACAGAGAAGCCAGCAAATGCACACCACTGCTGGCCACACAGAGGTCCGACTACTCATGGCAGGTCATCTGGAGCAAGAACAATCTCCAAAGGTAGAAGTGACTCACACTAGCACCCAAATAACTTGAGTACCTCCGTGGGCCACCCTGCCGAAAGTAGTCCGATTTTCCTTCACACAGTGGGTGGTTTTGTAGGAATTGGGCCACAGCTCCCCTTTAGCAATAACAGCAACTCTGTCAGAGTCAAGGAGGCTGTAGTCTGAGGTGAAGAAGGTGACGGAGCTACAGGGGATGTCCTGTTCCTGCAAATGAAAGACTGGAGCATGGGGTCCTGATCCTAGGTTTAGAATGGAAAGGAATGACACTTGTCCAGAAGATCTGACCTCATCGTGTTCTTTAATGATCGCCTTGCTTCTGCAGTGAGTTTGTTCCGAAGACCTTGAACTTGTAGCCTGTCCTGAGATGTCTGAACTCATTCATCAATTACTGGTATAAAACCTTAGCAAATCTGCCCTGTGGCCCTTGAGCATGGCTGTTAGGTGGGGGCTGGTTCAAAAGGTGGGGGTCTCACACCATGGGTATATTTTGGTTGACGAATCTCATGGCCTCACCCAAGTGCCACTGCATTTACCCCAACCTGGGCTCCAGCTGGAGGAAGGCCCTGTCAGCCTGGGCACCCACTGTCCCCACTCCACACTCAACAAAGTTCTTGAAGAGACCACATTCAGGGGCCAGACCTTGCTGCTCCCTTCACTTCTTATTACTTCATTTTCCTTCACCATCTCTCTTCCCTTCACAGGAACATCCCTCCCTTGTCCTCCTCTACATCCTCCTTCAATTTTTCCTTCTCCAGCATTCCTGTCTCTCCTCCAGCTTTTCATCCACTACTTGCTTCTGCTGCCATGGAGAAGGTGGCACACCTCAGTTGTCCCCTGAGTCCTCAGTCATCACCTGAGACCTGTAGGACACCATGAACCAGATCTCTGCAGGCACTCCACCTAACATTAACAGGGTGTGGTGGGGGGACACCCTCCTGAAGGTAGGTCACTCACCAGGACCAGAGGTGCGGGACAAAACTGAGGTTTCACAGGCGATGGCTGGCAGGATGGGGTAGCCTGGATATTGCTACACCCCGGCCACCCCAGCTCTAAAGGAGGGGGCACCACTGGTCCCAGTTCCTGGGATTAGACAGAACAGGAACTTCAACTCAGCAAAAAGAGGTCCTATCTCCCACAGAGGGGGTCAAGAAGCACCCTACACCTCCTTAACATATTCATTTAATTAGACATTATATTGGGAATCCACCTGCACATATTAATACCCTTCCTATACAATATGGTTATCAGAAAGCAAAATTATTAAGCTGTCCTTTTTAGTTTTTGTAAATAATCTTGTAGTCATCCAATATGAGCACCTTCATTATAGGGTCCTATTTCATGATGATAAAGGTTGATATTCTGGAAATTATTTTGGTGTATTAATGAGTTAATGTTGCAAAGTCTAGCACTCTGTACTGGTCCTTATGCCGTCTTTGTGATGAGTCATTAAAGTGACCTCATAATACTTCTAACTTTCTATCTCTATCGATGTTACCCCTTGTCACATGGGAACGGAAGTCTTCATTTGGCATAGTCATTAACCAGACTGGCACTTCGGAGTGAGGAGTCTCCGTACACAGACACTGACTCCTTGCACACTCTCAGGAAAATAAAAGGTCATCCGCTCCTAAAGTCCACTGTCATTGCTACCAGTGGATTGCTGCTCTCCCCAGGATAGCTTTTAAGTCACAGCCTGATTATCCTCAGAGATCCTGACTCAGAGGATGGGTTGAAACCAGCTTTATTTACTCTTTTGAAACCTTGAAAACCTCGTGGATATGCTCATTATTTTGAAAGATGGCTCACAAAGAGAAGACGAAAAACTATTTCTACCTCACTGGGTACACAGCTTTTAGGGCACGTTCCCAGCACAGCAAACTATACAAACAAAGTCTATCTCAAGAAGGAGGCCTTACTTTCAAGTTTTTTTTCCCTCCTTCTGGGACTGTAACTGGAAGACACATATCCAATGGATAAATTTCTCTCTCTAGCATGATATCATGTTGGTGTATGTGGGTGTGTTTGTGTGTTTATATTCTACCCCTACTAGATACTTATTTAACTTTTTCTATGTCTGAACCCTAGCACAGTAGCAAGATGGTCTTTAAGAGTTTTATTGAGTGCTTTAAACTGTATCTAATTTCTACATTTATAGATTGGAACTGTCAAGTTTTCAAATGCAAAACTCAGGACCACCTATATAAAAATCACCCAGAGGATAACTTGCCCAAAATGAGATCCCCAAGGCCTCACACCCAGATCTACTAAATCAAAATATAGGTATAAGGCCCAGCTATCTGTACTTTCACATGTTTTCAGGTATATTTTATGATTTCCAAGGTTTGAAGACTTCTGGTATATTACGTGAGCTAAAAACACTACAATTTTCACCCAGATATTCACCTTTTTTTTTCCCAAGACCCAAAGAGCTCTTGAAAGGAAGAAAGAAAAGCACTGCTACTCTTCTTTTTTAAAGATTTTATGTATTTATTTATTTGAGAGAGAGAGAATGAGAGAGAGAGAGAGCACATGAGAGGGGGGAGGGTCAGAGGGAGAAGCAGGCTCCCTGCTGAGCAGGGAGCCCGATGCGGGACTCGATCCAGGGACTCCAGGATCATGACCTGAGCCGAAGGCAGTCGCTTAACCAACTGAGCCACCCAGGCGCCCCATCACTGCTACTCTTGAACCTGAGCCATCCTATATACTCCTGCTCTGTCTTCTACCCTATCCGTAGGGCAGTAAACTTCTCTAGACATTTCCTTATCTGCCAGAACTTTAAACTACAACTCCTAGCCCAGACATAACCTCCATCCTGCCAACACACCCAAAATGCTGAGTCATTTGGCATAGCAGGCATTCAATGACCCAAAGAAAGTTTGTTGAGTTCAATTAAATACATCCACATCAATTGTGTATAATGGTTTAGCAGTTCGAATGGAAACAACTTCAAGGAATTACTAATAAAAGCCATTTCAAAAAATCCCTCATTCTTTACAAAAAAAAATCTGTCTAATTATATTCATTTTGGTTGATTTTCTGACCCAAATACTACTTCTTTTAAGGATGTCTCTACAGTGCTCAGCCGATACAGCATTGGAAAGGAGGTCATGGATATAAATAGAACAGTGATTTGGCCTGTGAACTACTCCCAAATGAGGGAAAATAGATTCCAAATGACTGCCTATCAAAGAAAGCTTTTTTCCTGATAAAACACTCAGTAGATCCGTCAGTGCAAACTCCACTTTCTTCCCAGGGATCTCAACCATGTGGAATACGCTGTTGTCAGGCCCCAGGTTATTTACAGTAAAAGTTATCGAATACTGGGTCATGTGAACAAAGAAAAATACATTGAAATACCCAGTCAAAATTTCTTTGTAATTTCTTGTAGGATCATCAATGACAGGGCTCCAACTTTCCACTTTCATCCCACACCACCACTTTAATTTACTCTATGCTCCAATCAAAATGAATAACTCAAAGTTCTTGGCAAACTTTCTGTATCTCCCATCACCATGTTTATACTGGGTTACTGTTCTACTTGGAATCATCCATTCACTCTTTAGAAAATAATTACTGAGTCTATTATTTTCAAGAAAAGTTTTCTAGAGATTCCTGATTTGACAGAACTTTAAACACTGTCCCTAGAGAACAGTGAATGTCTGCTATATTTTCATAAACACATAAGAGTTAAATGTTGTTGAATTGATGTCACAAAAATAGTTTCAAGACTTACAATAAAGCTATAGTAACCAAGGCACAATAATACCGAAGGAATAAACAAATACATCGGTGGAACAGAACAGTGAATACAGATGTAGATTCCCATTAATATAGGCAACTGATCTTTGGCAAAGGAGCAGGGGAAACACAATGGAGCAAAGATAGTCTTTCAACAAATGATGCTGAAACAAACGGACATCCACATGCAAAAAAATGAATCTAGACACAGACCTGACACACTCCACAAAAAAATTAACTCAAAATTAACAGACCTAAATGTAAACTGGAAAACTATAAAACTCCTAGAAGATAAGAGAAAACCTAGATGACCTTGGGGGTGGTGATTGATGCCTTCCTAGATACAATACTAAAGACATGCTCTATGAAAGAAATAACTGATAAATTGAAAGTGCACTTAATTAAAATTAAAGCCTTCTGCTCTGTAAAAGATAATATCAAGAGAAATGAGAGGACAAGCCAGAGACTGGGAGAAAATATTTGCAAAAGACATATGTGATAAAGGACTTGTAAAACTCTTAAAACTCAACAACAACAAATGACCCAATTAAAAAATGGGCCAAACACCTTCATAAACACCTCACCAAAGAAGATATATAGATGGCAAATAAGCATATGAAAAGAGACATCACATCATAGGTCATCAAAGAAATGCAAATTAAAACAATAATGTAGTAGTTACTACATGCCTATTAGAATAGCCAAAATCCAGAACACTGACAACACCAAATCCTGATGAGGATGTGAAGCAATAGGAAATCTTTCATTGCTGTTGGGAATGCAAAATGATAAAGCCTCTTTGGAAGACATTTTGATGGCTTCTTACACAACTAAATATACTCTATGACTGATAACATATGAATGATCCAGCAATTGCACTCCTTGGTGTTTACCAAAGGAAATGAAAACTTAAGCCCATACAAAAACCTACCCACAGATGTTTACAGAAGCTTTATTCATAACTGTCAAAACTTGGAAGCAACCAAGATGTCCTTCAGTAGGTAAATAAAAAAATAAAGAGTGGAACATCCAGAAATGGAATATTATTCAGCACTAAAAAGAAATTATCAAACCACAAGACACAGAGACTTAAGCGCATATTACTAAGTAGAGGAAGCCAATCTGGAAAGACTACGTACTGTATGATTCCAACTATATGACCTTCTGGAAAAGGTAACACTATGGACACAGTAAAAAGATCAGTGGTTGACGGTGACTGACAGATAAGGACAGGGATGACTAGGCGGAGCACAGAGGATTTTTAAGGCAGTGAAAATACTGCCTTAAAATAAGGCAGTGAAAATGATGAAGATATGTCATCTTACATTTGCCCAAACCCATAGAATGTGCAATACAAGAGTGAACTGTAAGGCAAACTATGGATTTGTGGTGATTACGATGTGTCAATGTAAGTTCATCATCGGTAAAAATGTACCATTCTGGTGACTGATGTTGATAATGGATAAGGCTACGGGGGCAGGGAGTATATGGGAAATTTCTGTACCTTCCTCTCAATTTTATTGTAAACCTAAAACTGCTCTAGAAAAATTAAGGCTTCTTTTAAAAAGTGAACAGTGCAGCCCAATGAGCAAATCAAATGGAAATATGTCATTACAAATTTGTTTCTTAAAGGAATATGATCTCCATAAATCCCAATAGCCTCAGGTATCGAAGGAATTATTATCTTTTTTCCTCCTAGATTTTGCTTAGAAAACAAGCTTTCCCCATCCCCTCTTCCATGAGTCAAACGTGTCACATGCTTCCAAGTCCATTTTCATGCTGTATCTTTTTTTTTTTTTTTAAAGATTTTATTTATTTATTCATGAGAGACAGAGAGAGAGAGAGAGGCAGAGGGAGAAGCAGGCTCCCAAGGAGCAGGGAGCCCGATGTGGGACTCGATCCCAGGACCCTGGGATCATGACCTGAGCCGAAGGCAGACGCTTAACCATCTGAGCCACCCAGGCGCCCCCATGCTGTATCTTTTCTGATCCTTCAAATCCTTCAGTAGAATGTTATCTTTGCTTTTCGTAGAAACTCAGTAAAGCTTGGCTTCAGCATATCATACACTGCAGTCATCTGTGTTTGTACTTTGTTATCACCCTGTCTAGATTACTAGGTCATTTACTTTTTAAGGCCAGGATAATATCCTGGTTATCTTTTTAAGTCCTGCAGGGGCTAATAGAGTGCTAGCACAGTAGATGCTTAGAGAATTATGACTGCATCAAATTGTATTATAAACATCTCTATCAAGAGCTAGCTAGGTCAATATAGATAATGTATAAATTACTTTTCAAAATCAAAGTCATTGTTAACAATCAACTCAGGTTAAGCCTACATAATACCAAATCAAGAACATATTCAGGTGATCAGGCGATTTGCATGAATAATGGAAGTATTTCTATTAAGTAGACAAAATTAACCACTTCCTTCAGGTTTCCAACATTGACTCAAGCCTCTCATACACACCTGCCACCCCAGGGAATGCTACCACCATTTCTCAGTTGAATGATGGTAATAATATCCTTATGTTCTGCTTTTGCTCACTAACTCCCCACCTGAGATCTGTACCCCACATAATTTTTAAAGTGATTTTTATGAAGCAAATCTACTTGTGTCACTCCTCTATCCTCTATAAAAATCCTTCAATAACTTCACTTTGTTCCAATGATTAGGACCAAAATCCTTATAATGGCTAAAACACCTATAGGTTCTAGTTCCTACCTACCTCTCCATCTTTAATTTGTGCTACTCTTGCATTATTTAAGTTTGACCATGGTGATCTTCATTTAGTTGTTCCAATTTCATCATGTTCCTTTCTGACTCAGAGCCTTTACATATCCTGACCCCACTGCATAGAATCCTCTACTCCCAACATCTTTCCTACCCAATTAGCTCCTTCTCATCCTTCAGATCTCTATTTAAAGGTCATCTCCTCAGGGATGCCTTCCTGAACTCCTAGACTAAAGCAGGTATCTCTAACACAGGCTCTCATAACACCACATAATTTTTCTCAGTCATTCTTATGGT
Organism: Mirounga leonina; assembly: GCF_011800145.1. NCBI lineage: Eukaryota > Metazoa > Chordata > Mammalia > Carnivora > Phocidae > Mirounga > Mirounga leonina. The sequence goes on from NW_023270387.1 coordinate 4,355,195, forward strand.
AGTTTATAATTACATGTCTTTTGAGTAGTGATTAATCACTGTCTTCCTCATTAGACTGTGACCTTCATCACTGGTAAAAATGCACCATTCTGGTGACTGATGTTGATAATGGATAAGGCTACGGGGGCAGGGAGTGCCTGACAGACCATGTGCCTGACACATGATATGTGCTCAAGAAACATTTCTTTAAGGTATAAATGGGTGAAAGTAGTTGGTCAAGTTGTGGGCCACCTTAAGATCTTGAAATCTTGAGACCTCCCCAAGCACCCTTCTGGAATGGAAGAAGCCTGAGCAATGCTCAATCCACCATCTATTAGCTTTGTGACCTCAAACAAGTTCTTTAATCTTTTTGTCTCATTTTCATCTTCTGTGAAAGGCAGATAATATCTATTTTACAAGGCTGCTGAAAAGATTAAATAATTTTGTACCTCTCTAGTGATAACCATAATTTTAATTAATCATTAACTGTCTATGTAATTATTTGTTTAATGTTTAACCCCAATGCTCAGTTATAAGCACCTAAGAATTTGGACCATGCTTGCCTAGGCACCACTATGCTCCAAGGCTTATTAGCTTAGTCTGTAGAATACAGTAGGTGATCAATAATTATTTGTTGAAGATAAATCAATAAGCATATATAGAGAATTTAGCATGGTACCTGGCACACAGGAGGCATTCAACAAATATCAATGTAGATTGAATGTTTGTGTCCCCCCAAATTCCTATGTTGAAACCTAATCCCCAGTGTAAGGATGTTGGGATATAGGACTTTGGGGAAGTGATCAGAGACCTTTGGGAGGTCTCTACCCTCATGCATGAGATTAGAGCCCTTATAAGAGAGACCTCAGAAGGTGAGCATCCTTGTCCCTTCCACTACGTGAGGACACAGCAAGAAGACAGCCATCCATAAACCAGGAAGTGGGCCCTCACTAGACGCTGAATTTGCTGACAACTTGATCTTGGAATTCCCAGCCTCCAGAACTGGGAGGAATAAAATTCTGTTATTTGCAAGCTACCTGGTCTATGGTATTTTTGTTACAGCAATCCAAATGGACTCAGACACTCTTCTTCCCTCCCTTCATAGCAAATTCCCCACGATACTCTCTAGCCCTGATCTTCTTTCATTTGAGTGGAAATGGAGTCAGCTGCTTGCACTGTTCATTAATTCACAAGGTATTTACTACAGATAGTCATTATTTTGAATTATGTATAGAAAAAAATCCCAACAACAATAATCTGCTGAGCACAATTTATGTGTCCACTGTGACAAAAATGTTAGATCAGTACTACTGTTCCCACTTTGTAGAAGCAGAAGGTATGTAATGTGACTTAATTAAGTAACAAGACAGAATTAAAATGAGCTTTTCAGGGGCACCTGGGTGGCTCAGTTGTTAAGCGTCTGCCTTCGGCTCAGGTCATGATCGAGTGTCCTGGGATGGAGCCCCGCACTGGGGTCCCTGCTCAGCGGGAAGCCTGCTTCTCCCTCTCCCACTCCCCCTGCTGTGTTCCCTCTCTCGCTGTGTCTCTGTCAAATAAGTAAATAAAAATCTTAAAAAAAAAAAAAAAAGAGCTTTTCAGGCTTGATACCCAATACCCTTCCCCCTACACTTAAATGTCACTGCACAGTCAACAGTCTCATCTGGCCTCCCTGGGAGAGTCAAAGAAACTTCTTTCATCAGAGGGCTGAAATATGCCCTACCATGAGGCAGTGGCATGAGTAATGAAATTAGGTTAAGTGGAAAAAGGGAGAAGTATAAAATTTTCTTTCCATGACACAAGAAATCTATACAGTATCAAACTTTGAGTATCCAAGGAAAATAGGAAATTAAAAATATTGCTTTGGACTATTTTAAGAACAGCATTATCTTAACAGGCAGCTTTCATACGTTCCAACATTTGGATACACAGCTGAATCAGCAGTCCAATAAGAATTTTGCTTCAGCTGATTTCTTACAGTTTTCTAGATTATTAAAAGTCCTGTTAACAATTTCAAAGCTTGAAAAATGTATCAAAATAGGCAAATGTTTATAATCAAATACTTGAACTTAAGATAACAAATTTAAATTCTCATTTTTCCACCTTAAAAAACCTTTACAAAAACAAACCCAAATCATTTCAAATTTGTCATATATGAATAACCTATTAATAGACAATCAGCAGGGTTGATTTTCACTTTGGGAACATTTTCCTAGCCAACTACATATAGCTCTAACACGGAATATTTAGAATCTTAGAATCTCATGGAATGAAGTGACCTTTTGAGATTTCCTTCTACCTATTCCATCAAAAGATTGTAGTTTGTGTTTGAATCACTCCAGTGACCAGAGTATACAGCTCTAGCCAATTTATTTCATTTTTTGGGAACACTGACTTTCATAAGGATATTCTACTGTGCTTAAAGTATTTTTTTTTTTTAACTTCTGCATAAAGATTCTCTTTAACCTCCCGGAACCAAAGAGACCGAGTCTTTATGAAATCCAACACATAATAAAAAATGGTACAGATTTGCTGAATGCCTTTAAAAAGGAGACCTAGTTATATTCTTAACTCTAGGCTAAAATTCAAATGGCAATTTAAAATTTCAAACTCATCCTTCAACTATTATTTCAAGAGCCTTGTGTTCATGATAAAGGGTTCTGGCTATTCTTTTTGCTCTCTCAACAGTCCTGTGACATACCCAATGTTCTCATTGTAAGGTATGAAATTTGTCTTGTGATCTTCAGTTACTGGATGCAGGATACCAATTTATGAAATATACATATATAAAAGCTGGAACAATCGTTGATCCTACTTCTGCATCTAATTAGGAATGGCAGCTATTTGATACATGACTGACTTCAACCACTGTTTTCTACAATATAAACTTTTAGCTGAATCAGAACTAAATTCAAATGACATCTCTGCTACTTACTAAAACTCATCTTCAAAAGGGACATAAGCACACCAATACCACAGTGTTCTTCTGGAAAATACATAAGATATCACAATTAAGGCGTTTAGCACTGTGTTTAGAACACAGTTTATAGGGGCGCCTGGGTGGCTCAGTTGTTAAGCGTCTGCCTTCGGCTCAGGTCATGATCCCAGGGTCCTGGGATTGAGCCCCACATCGAGCCCCACATCGAACCCCGCATCGAGCTCCCTGCTCGGCGGGCGGGAAGCCTGCTTCTCCCTCTCCCACTCCCCCCGCTTGTGTTCCCTCTCTCGCTCTCTCTCTGTCAAATAAATAAAATCTTAAAAAAAGAGAGAACACAGTTTATATTTAGTATATGTGAATTACATTTTTTAGTTCCATTTGCTTTCAGAAATTTTCATATTTAAATCACTGTGTTTTAAGTGGTAAAAAGTGGGAGATTATGTACTACATTTCTGCTACATAACAAACATTAATTAAAGGTTGGTGAGGAAGGTAACAGAAACAATCCGATTCAAAAAGATTTGCAGACTGCACTGAGGCTATCCCATCAAATAAGTGACAGGCAGTTGTCCTGACTAGAAGATCATCTTCCATTTTAGTAAGCTCATCCAATACCCAGGTATTACAAACCTTGATGGGAATACAACTGACATATTGACATTCTAAAGCTTGCCGGAAATCGTCGGCTAAATGGCCTCAGGGTAGCAGAAATGATTATATAATGACAATAATTTTTTACAAAGAGAAATTGATATTTTTAAAATGAAATTTTTGAATAAACATCAGAGTAACTCACGGACTAGGTGGTAAGCTTAGAAGTGCAAAAGGTATACAAAGTAAAAGCTAGGTGCTCACAGTGTTCTGATCAAGGTGTTAGTGACGAGGGCAAACATGCTGGCGAGCTCAGAGCTTAACTTCTTCACAGTTTATTGAAACACAATGGAAAGAAACTCTGTAATAACATAAGCTCCATAACGGCTAGTGAAAAATCTTTCACTTGGTCCATGGGGTAACATTACCCTTACAGCTATAGGAAATTCTAGCAACATGGGCTTCGTATAATAAGAAGACCTGCTAGATTCTTGTGTCATGCATTTCCAGACAGTTTTTAGAGTTGAGAGACATTTCCTTGGTGTCTTATTCCACTCAGGCTGCTATAACAAAATACCATAGATGAGGCGGCTCAAAAAACAGGACTTTCTTTCTCACAGTGTTGATGGCTGGAAAATCCAAGATAAAGGTGCCGGCTGATTCAGTCCCCGGGTGAGGGTGCACCTCCTGGCTTGCAGATGGCTACCTTCTCCCTGTGTCCTCACTTGGCAGAAAGAGAGGGAACTCCGGTCTCCTCCTCTTCTTATAAGGACCCTGATCCCATCATGGGGTCCTTTCCTCAGAAACCCATCTAAACCTAATTAATAACCTTTCCAAAGGCCCACTCCAAATACCATCACATTGGGGGTTAGGGTTTCAATAAATGAACTTTGGGAGGATGCAAATATTCAGCCCATAACACCTGGTAGCATAAAAATAAAAAACACCAATCTCTTAGCAGCTGCCACCATTCTTTAGAAGATTAAAAATCAACAGGGGTAAAAAGAACCACCCGCAAACACTTTGTTTGATAAAGTCAGCAAGACACTTCATCAATTTCGATTTCTGCTTGGTGATCCAAGTTATTGTAGCCTTCTCTGTGTTTCAGAATTTGTCACAACATGAAAGAAAATGTTAGAATATAGAAGGAACATCATTTGGGATGTCAGATTAAAACATAAAAAAAATAAACATTTTAGGTTCAGTTTCATAGTGTTGGTCATAGACATTGCATGAGTCAATATTATAGAAAAACACTGTCATCTTCATAAATTCCATTTTGTAACTTGGGTTATTCAGATAAAAATGAAGACAGACTATGGACCCATCTTCAGGAATGAGGATCCACAAGGACCCAGTGACGATGCTACAAAAAATGCGTGTCAGGGAGCTTCTCTCTTAGCCCCTACTTTGACCTCTCTCCATACCCTTCCCTCATCCACTTTCTCTGGTATACAATGTAATTCTAATAACCTGAAAGAATGCACCCAAGCAAATGAGCATTTCATCTATTTCTAATAAGCACTGGCTCCACCGTATTTATACACAAACACACACACATACAAGCATGTGTATAGAAAACACATACCTACTCACCATCTATGCCCAGAAACACCTATTTGAGAAAGGACAGTTAGCATGGATATTTACTACCATGGACCAGACACTGCAATAAGCACTTTATAGGTATTTCATTTAAAAGCTCATAAAATATAACTATGAGGTAGATGAAATTAGTTTATTTACAGATGGTGAAACTCAAGCAGAGATGGTAAGTAAGGGGTTAAATGTAGCAGGACCAGAACTCCGAGGAATGCAGGGCAAGTTAGCAGCAGAGTTCAGCAGCTCTGGCTGAAGGCAGAGGTGGGAACATGCAAAAGCATCTGCCCTTCCCCTTGTTTCTCCCTAATCTCCAGCCTAAGTACTTGCTCAAGGCAAAAATTTAAATGAGGCAAAACCCTGGTCAGGTAATTTTTAGGGCATTAATGTATTTTGAAAGTGACAATACAATCCCCCTAGTAGAAAAGATATCAGAACAGAATGCTTATCTGTGACTTTCACCTTACCTTATAAAGCATATAAATTAGTTCTTCTCTACTCATTAAAATTGGGCTAAAAATATATACTAATTTCCATCACATTTTATAAGCTTCCATGGGAGTCATACCCTATTGCCAAGCGAGTGAGTCAAAAATGTTTATTAAGTGAATGAATGAAATATATATATATATATATATATATATATTCACTTCAGAAATTCCTGTTTTCTAGACTTATGAGAAGACGCTGTGACTTCATTTCTAGCAAAAATCAGTGGCACTGATGTTGATGGAAAGCCCTGAGAAGAACTAGTACAAATCTTTGGTAACTTTAATTTCAAAAGTATGTGCACTGATCATTAAAGCAGAAAATATGTAAATCTCAGGGGGAAAAAAAAAATGAACCAGTCACTCACTCGTTACCAAATGGAACTGGCATTCTGTGCTGGGAAATGGAGTAAGATGATAGATACATATTTCTAAAATTCCAAGAATAACCTAAGTGCTTAAGTATTTTAAAAAGCTATTTTATCATAAAACAAACCAAGGGGGAAGAAAGGCAGTTCAGTTTTGTTTTTTTTTTTTTTGTCCTGCAGAATCCAGTTCATGCTAGAGTGATATCCTTGAGATTCTGCTTCATTTTCTGAAAGCCGGCTGAAGGTCCAGTGAACAAAGGCTGTGGGAGTGCTCCATATTGTCAAAAGACAAGACAAATCAAAATTCTCGAGGCATCGAGTTCTGTAGCCTGGTAAATTTGCAAAATGTCTGCTTTATCCAGTTTACAAACCACTAGCTTATCAGTGCAAAGCATACGCAGTCTTCACCAAGACATCTGAATCCAAAGGGGTGCCTCTCAGTTTCCGTGGGGTATTAACATGCCTATTCAAAACTGAACTCTGTCCACCTGATATATAAGCCTTTCTATTGTGGATATTTATCACCTTTTACTTCTGCGTTCTGTATTCATTTTTAGGATGTACAGGCTTTTTCCACAAAACCGTTCAGGAGTTACAGTTAGAATGAGTCTATAGCTCATAGACCAAAGCAGAACAATCTACTTATATAAATTATGTGAAATGCATATGATCCTAATGGATTTCTAGGTCTTTTTATTGGTGGTGTATTTATAGACATTTGGAGGTTATAAAGTCAACAGTGTTTCCACTGGTTTTCAGAGATTTTCAGAACTCAAGCTATCTGGCAATTTTCAAATTATATTAATGTCAAGAGTGTCCTTCCAAATACGTTCTATTCATTTTCAAGAATGGATAGAATTAACCGGCTAACTCCAGTTTCTCTGTGGGTCTAATCCCTGTTTCAGCATTTAAAAGCTCAGTAGACATCCCTATATCCTTCGATGAGGCTGCATTATTTGGTTACCCGTTGACTCTACAGGGGGGCTCCTATGCATCCACTGGCTCTCAGGCTGGTCCCGGAGAGGGAAAAGACTCTGGTTCTGTATCAGTTGGTCCTGATGTCTATCTTCATATTTGCTGCCTGGACACAGTGCCCGATTTCCAGTTCCTGAAATCCGGTCTCCTAATGCTCAGTGCCGAGGTCTTGTTCCCCTAAGAATGAGTCTGGATTTCTGTTCCTTCCTACTTTGCTGTACTCAGCTTTTCCACATTAACTTAGAATACTTGCATTCCCTTGTCAATATGAATTTTGTGTCATTCTTTAGATGATAAACATCAGGTTCCTTGATCTAACAGATCTTCTGGCGTTTTCTGGCTGCTCTGTCTTGTTTTTCTACCCCTTCTCCCCAACCCAAGTTGGACAGTGATGCTCAATGTTTAACTTCACTGACATCTGCAAACCAAGCTTGGGGTTTGCAATGGAAATGCTCTTTCTACCCCCACCACAAAAGAGAAGATTTTATTACTAACATTTTTTAAGGGTTTCCTGGGCAAGATGATTTTTAAAAATCAACTTTTATTCATTTTATTATTTTAAAACTATATTGCCTATTGCCCACTGTTCCATTCTTGGTATGTTGTTTCTCCATAAAAAGAATTAGGAGAGAAGATGCTACTGGTTTCTGACAAAAAAGGAGGATGGCAGATGGGAGAGTCCGCAACTTTTTTTTTTTTTTTTTTGAGAGAGCGAGCGAGTGGAAAGAGAGGGGCAGAGGGAGAGGGACAGAGAGAATCTTAAGCAGACTCCACACCCAGCATGGAGCCCAATGTGGGGCTCGATCTCACGACCCTGAGATCACAGCCTGAGCTGAAATCAAGAGTCGGATGCTCAACTGACTGAGCCACCCAGGCGCCCAAGAGCCCCCAACTTTTAAATGCAGCTTCTCAAAACTCTGAACTATTTGCTACTAGAAGGGAAGTGGGAAGATTTGGGCAATGCAATCACAGAACTTTTCTTCAATAGTTGACAGCCTAATTCTAGTTACTGATCCTGCAACATAGTTTTAAAACCAGTTCCACTTTTTCTTTTTATTATTTTATCTTTGTCTAGATAACAGCCCAGACTTGTGAAAATATTATAGGCTTTTAGAATCAGATAGAATCAGCTGTAGTTCAAATTCTGATTTATGAGTCACACTGTCTGGATTATTTAACCTTTCTCAATGGACATAATGAAACAACCCCACATGTTAATCATGGGAGATTAAGTGAGATGATTTTTCATTCTTTTGTCATCAGCACTGGGTGCACTGTTACACACATACAAAAACGCACAGATAGTCACATATTCACGCTCAGGTAGGTCCAGATGCACCTGGCCGAGAGCTAACAAGGACAGCTCCCAAGGACATTCACTCCTACTCCTATTCTAAGCACTTTGCCCCTATCAGCTCATTGAAATACAACAGGAACTCTGGGGTGGGGACATTTAGTATCTTAACTTTACAGGGGACAGAAATGGAGAAATTGCAGTTTAAAAAGTCTTTAAAGGTGCAAAGAAGAGATGTCTAAGGAATACATTTGAGATAGCACTGGGGTGCGGTACCCTCGGCTCAAAGGAATGAGAGGAGCATGAAGGGCTCACTAACCCTTCTTGCTTCTCCCTTATTTCTAACCAATGGTCTTGCCAGAGGCAAAAATATAAAATAAGGCAAAACCCTCATTAGGTTGCTTCAATTTCCAATGCCATCATCATCATCATCATTATCATTATCTATATGCCAATAATAAGAAATTTAGAATTGCCGGTTCTTTGTTCATCCCCGATACCCTATAAAACCTAAAGAGCAAAATATTATACAGCGCACTCTTTATGTTGACTTTTTACTAAATATTTGCTTTTCTAATTATAAGAGGATCAAAATTATAACCCATGCTTCCTTCAATTTACCTAGCTTTTATTTAGTATTCATACACCTGTAACATCTTGGCAGCCAAGCATTGTAAAGGCTTTAATTTTCCCCATGCCTGAAATAGGCATGGTAAAATCTATAGCTTTCTCTTACACCTCCTTCTGTATAGAAGGTGTGTTTCTCATTATGGCCTAATTTAGCTGAATTCTACCCCTGGAATTATAATCTATCTCTGCATCATCTTCCCTAACGATAGGTAAACACGGAATAATAAGATGATCAAGAAAAGGACAACCATCAATTTGGAAAGTAGTCTCACTAGGCAGGAACAGACTTTAAATGCCCCCCTGTGGGGCACTCTCTCTAGGTTTTTCCTGGCATTCAGTTCCACCTGGTTTCCTTTCACATTTCTAGCGTAAAAGTGGGCTCCACCATATTTTTCTCTGCAGTATGATTATTCCACAAATATTTTAAATGTACTTTAAGTCCAGCAAGTACTTATGAAATCAGTGGGTGTATGGTCCTTTAAAAATTCTACTTTGGAATTTTTTTTTCAATAGCCATTAAAAATCTAGCAGATAGCTCATGGTATAAAACAGCACTGTATAAATTTTCTAAAAAAATAAGCTAGTCTATTTATGATGATTAGAAATCTCAAATTAGGCATGTAAGAGGATATCTAATTTATATTCCTCCTAATGCATTTCCTATAAGGTACATTGTTTTATCCTATGCAAGGATCTCTTTATTTTGTCTTTCCCTCTCTCTGGCCATGTCATCAACACTCCTGCCTCAGCACATAACATGTTTCCTTGTCTGGACCCTAAACTCAACACCCATAAACCTGAGTAAACATGAAAACTGCCTCAGACACCTATTCAAGATACAGACGGATATTAAAAACACCTGGCCTTGAAATTGTATTACTTTATACATTTATCGCTGAAATTTCATAAGCAAGTTCTGTTTAACAGAATTTGTGAACCAGGAATGTTTTGTTTATACATGAAGGATGGAAAGCCAGTCTTGAGTATCGGGGAAATTGTAAATCCACTTTGTAAGTTAAAACTGGCTGATAGTTATGTATCACTATATGGAACTGTCCGTGGTGTAAAAAACATACAGAAAAATCTGAGGATCCTGCAGGATATTGCCATGCATTTTGTGTGTGTGTGTGTGTGTGTGTGTGTGTGTGTGTGAGGTGTCCTAGCTTATCTGAAGGGAAAGGAAACTTGATGTCTGTGAAATCCGTATTCTTAAACCTTGAGGCTGTTGTGGTATCCTCAGGAAAACACCACATTTCTTCTTTTCTCAAAACCTGATGCTTATATTTAACTTACGGATCCCCTCGCTTTTCCAAGGAAGACTCTATTTATCTGCTTATCACTCTCATTCAGTTGTAAGAGTTTAGGGCCAAAATAACATGACTACTTTAGGCCAAGAAAGCTATCACAGCAAATCAGGGGTTCACAGAGGAAGGGGACTGGTCGTTGCTGAGATTAGTGCAGTAGAGTCCCAGCCTGGAGAAAGCAACGCACTGGCAAATTCAGGCCAATCGCTCTACTTCCTGGAAATGACTGAGTGTAACAGTGACAAACTCACTGTAGTGTCTCTCTGGTTTAAGATCAGACTTCCGGCTACCTCTATCATAAATCATATAACAACAAATTATAAGGAAGTTGAAGATAATTTATAAGAACTCATTTTGTACAAGGCAAATCCCTCCTATATACCGCACAGTGAATGTTCACCCCTCCGAAGGGACTCACTAAAATATTTAGCACTGGCTGCAAGTTATACATAATGGAACTACAGAACATGTTTCTCTAAAGGAGAGACACCTTAATGAAAACACCCTCTGGGATAATAAGATGAAACTACAATGTTTCTTTCCAAGTCATCTTATGTGTAGATCATACTATAACACGAAGGAGCAGTTTAAATGGATTAGTAAAGAGAAAATAAAAGCCTACAGTTCACTACTATTTATACTAAAAGCACTTTCTGTCCTTTATATTAAAAAAACCCACGTACCCCAACATTGTGTAATCATGTGAAATTATGAAAAGTTACAGAGTTATTCATTAGGTAGCTATGAGGCTGAATCACTCAAGAGATTGCTCTGATTTTAGTAAGAAATTCATTAGGAGTTCAACAAATCAGACCCCAAAAATGGTGATGGGTAACTATTTTCAAAGTTCTTCCACTATTTAGTTGGACAAATTAAAGTGCTTCCACTAAAAACCACTGGTCATTTGGTAATAGCTAGAACATTTACAAGTATTCCTTCAGAATTAGAGGGACCTACCTTATTTGACAATGCAGTGCAAAAACATATTAATCATCATTTAACTGATAATGCAATGCATATTTTAACATAATTTACTTCTTCTTCTTAACTGTCAAAGGAAAATTCTTGGTTTATATTGGAATCCTGTTCTCTAAGAAAGATTAATTATGTTTGAAAAGTTGCCAGGAGCTCAGCAATTTAATTCTGTAATAATAATAAACTTGAAGAATTAGCTCTACAGCTACCAAGTTTAATTTAAAAAAAAAACCTGCATCCTAGCAATTTAAGATAATTTATGATTAAAAATATTTGTGGATGTTGCTGGAGTGGAGGGGGGTGGGCGGGATGGGGTGGCTGGGTGATGGACACTGGGGAGGGTATGTGCTATGGTGAGCGCTGTGAATTGTGTAAGACTGTTGAATCTCAGATCTGTACCTCTGAAACAAATAATACATTATATGTTAATAATAAATATATATATATATATACACACACACATATATATAAAATATTTATGGATGAGCAACTAAACCCCTTTACCTTATAAATATCCAAAAATCCACACTGGTGGTCAAACCTGGTGTACAGTTCATTCAGCATGCTGATCACCTGCATGGGGGTGCACTGAGCACAGATGGCTGTGAATCCAACAATGTCCGAGAAGAGCATGGTGACATCGTCAAACTTCCTGGCCTGCACCTGCTGTCCTTGCCACAACAGCTGGGCGACGTCACCAGGGAAAATAGAATACAGAAGATCGACTGTTTTCTTTTTTTCTTCTTCCAGGGCCTGGTGAGTTCTTTCCAAGGTTGCCTTTAATTTATCCATCCTCTTCTTCAAGCCATCCTGTGCCTTTGCCTGCTCACCAACCAGAATGACGTCTCGGGTGGCATCATGGATCGGGATGTCCGAGAGATGCAGCCCTCGGCCCATGAGTTCGTCCAACTTGTCCACGCACGGAGAGCCCAGGAATAAGATGGAATTTGATTCTGGGACATGGATCATCTGTCCTTTGACTTCCATCACCTGCAGAAGGAACATGAAATTTTAATCCGTGCTCTTCTTCACATAGTAGGTTCACAAAAATTTAACTTACTATCTGAAGAGGAGGAGCAAGAAATGTACCATGAGCTATGCTGAATTTCTGCATCTGTAGGAGCAAATTTCAGTATGGTTTACAGCCCATGTAAAATTCACCGTTCTGAATGGAAATCTTTGTTACCACACCCCACTTGGCCACTTTTTAAAGACAATGATGAAACAAAGAGTGAGATCAATGAGAAATGAATCTGGGAAACATGTTTTATTCAAAATGAAATTACACTCAGGCACAGCACGAAACAGGCTCATGAGTCAGTTTAACACCTTTCAGCCTGCTTAATAATAAAATTGGGACAAATCCATCTGTCAGAACAACTATAGTCAACTGTCATTAAAATAACACTCAGGGGAAAAAGTCCAGAAGATTAAAATAAATCAAAATAATTGTTTGGCCTTAAGTAAGTCATTTTTCAAGCAGTTTGTAGACCTTTGAATATACAGTAGTTCTTGCACTGACTAGGGAATGATTCACTTAATCTTAAAAATAAAAACGAGACATGATAAGTCAGGATTATGAGGAAGCAACTATCAGTCAACTGGCATGTTCACTATAAGCTGAAAATAAACCCCCACGTCAGACTAGAACTAAAGGAATTCAGGTAAGAAGATAAAGAATCTGAAGAGGGTCCCTCCTCTCTGTGCTCTTTGACTGGAGAACTTGGGGGACTGAGGTTTCGTGTTTTCCCTTAGGGAACAGATTGATGCTATCTCAGCTTGGCGCCCTCCAAGGCCCTCCAAGGCAAGGAGCAGCCACAGGAAAGGAAGCACACTTAGGATGTGTCTATACAAATACAGTTATCCGGGTCAGAGTAGGGGATCTCAGCACACCTGGAGAGGAGAGTGGGTGGAATGACCTAGAAAGGACAGCCTCGGAGCTGACCAGCCAAGACTGCACATCCATTTAACCTAAGTCATCTTCCACTGCCAAGTGGAATGTGCTCAATAAATTTATTTTCCTCTATTCTTTTTTTTTCCAAATATATTTTTTAAAGATTTTATTTATTTGTCAGAGAGAGAGAGAGCGAGCAGGAGAGCACAAGCAGGGGGAGTGGCAGGCAGAGGGAGAAGCAGACTCCCTGCTGAGCAGGGAACCCGATGTGGGACCCGATCCTAGGACCCTGGGATCATGACCTGAGCCGAAAGCAGATGCTTAACCAACTGAGCCACCCAGGTGTGCCATTTTCCTTTATTCTTCATAAGCATGAAGTAGCTAGGCTGGTTGATGAAACTAGAGGCACAGAACAAATATGCGATAAAACTGCACGCATTTGGGTTTTGAAGCCTACATCTATCTTGTACTTCGTTCCCCCTTCACCGTTCACTAAGATCCAGTACAGGCACGGAAATAAAATTGAGTCCTTGCTTGACGCTGTAATTTTTACGAAATGAAATGTTCACTTCATCTTCTGTGAAGTTTCTGCTAGTATTTCCTCCTTTGGTACATAATACTCTCATTTGTTCATTGAGATATTTGTTTTCTCTTCACTCACACTGCTCTGGGTGATAAGCATAAAATGATAAAAGAAGATTCCCCATCTCCGAGATACCAAAGGATGGTGGTGGGGGCCAGAGAACAGTGTGCAGAAGACACTTCCAGTTCCCACGCAAGGTGGGCTCCCAAGCCTGCAGACTATGGTCTGACTACAGACAGAAATAATTGTTCTGAGAAGAATTTCCAGGTTGTTTTCTACCTACCTAGTATGCTTTTTGGGGGAAGGGTATTGTTAATGATACATACTTTCCCATTGTTGGGATGGTGAAGGTGTCATAGGAAGACACAAAATGTACAACATCGTAGCTAAAAACTGAGCATATTCAACTTATTCTTAAGATTTAAGGTAAAAGCAAACCTCTGATACTCAGGGATTTAGACTTCTGTGTGGTCTCTCTCTCTATTTCTCTTCCCCCCCCCCCCCCCCCGCCATTTCTAGTTATTCTCTTTTTCTTCACCATCTAGCTTTCTTCTCCCTTCTGTTCTGGGGACTTACACTTCCTTCCAGCATCCTCTCTCCACTCAGTCTTTGTCTCTTCTGCTGCCTGTCTCCCCCTCCCCCCCATGCACTCCTTCCCCCTTCCCTCCTTTCCTCAGTGCCTTTCTCTTTGCTCCTCCTTCCAAAGTATCAACCTCCACGTGTCCCATCACAAATGGACCCTCTTCTTTTCTTCCTTTGCCTCCATCTCTCTCTTTATGTCAAATGTGGAATCAGCCTATGTGTATATGCACTAATAACATTATGTATTATTTGCTATATGTAATAAATAATAGTGTTTTCATTTAACTTACAAAGAAGCTGAGTCAAATATCTAATATTCCTATCTCAAAAATATAAAACAAATAGGTTCATGATCTATGTGTGGCCATTAGTTGGTTTGTTTTGTTTTTGTTTTTGTTTTTTTGAAATCTCTGAATCAGCAGAGCCTGAGAAGGGAAAAAGTAACTGCTTACCTCCTACACTACAGAATAGCAACTCGTAAAGAACCCCAATGTACCCAGGAAATAACTTCCTTTTTTTATATTTTTCATCAGTGAATTTTTCCCATATTTAATAAATGGGCAAATGCAACTGGAGTATTTGTGTCTCTATCATAAATGCATTTTTACTTTAATTGGTAATAACAAATTGTTCCTCCTGATTTCCTTCTGTTCCATTGTAATTATAAATTCAGGAATTCACCATGATCCTCACTTGTTCATCTAGCAATGTGCAAAACTATTATAGAAACTATATATTCTTATGTAGAAGAAGATTTGTGGAAAACTGCATAAAATGGAAACATCTAAGTTTTTACTGCATCTCAAATTATACTAAAATTTAAATGAAAGAGCATAATGACTAAGAAAAACTATCAGATTTAAAAACTATCAGATTTCAAAAACTAGTAAGCATCATACAAAGGAGTATTTGACTGGGCAAAAGGGTTAAAGTCATCCTTTTACAAAGTTTGGTGATCAGGTTCTATTAAACCAGGTGGGTTACTTTTATTTTTATGCACAGATAGCTCTATAAAAATATTCACCACTATAAATAATAATTAATTGAAAATTGAATATGTCTGGATCATACAATTGTACATCCTTGTATTTCTGCATATCCTGAACATGGACTAACAAACCCATGCTCCCATGGAGACTCAAGTCTCGCCAAGATAATCATTGGTGGCATGGTTTTGTCCAATGGTTAGCAAAGAGGATTTGTAGAAAGTCCGACCTGGGTTTGAATTCCAGCTCTCTTGAACTTACGTGGGCAAACTGACTCAGTTACTTATACTTTCAAAGCTTTGGTTTATCTCTAAAATGGAGATGAAATAATAATGATGTTGATGAGGACGTGCACCCAGCTAATTCATCACATGTGCTGAGTGCTTGCCACCAGGTAGGTACTACGCCGACTTAACAGACATGTTGTTATTAAATTTTACTTTACCCTATTACTGTCCTCATTTTTTAGATGAGACTTAGGGAAGTAAGAGACTTGCTCAGAATGCACAGGCTAATAAACAGCAGGGTCAGCATTTAAACCCAAGTTGGATGGACTCCAGAGGATGTGCTCTTAACCACTGAAGAAGCAGGATGGGTAAGGGTGTTGGGTGGGGGCCGAGGGGGCAGTAATAATTCTACACGCAAACCAATGTGATAGCAAAATACCCTTAATGAGATATTCACAACAGGCAGGAGAAAAGACAGAAGTTGCTGCTCTTGATGCAGATTTAAATAGCTACCTGCATGCCTCTCGCCCTACATCAGTGTAGTGGAAGAGTCACTTCGAGATGTGATTTTGGATATTTCAGATCTTTAGGGTATAGCTTACACAAGCAGAGGCAGAATGATTCGTCCCTGGTGTCCAGGTGGGCCTTTGTTCTCACAGAGGAATATTCACTTTGAAGAATTAGATCCAGAAGGAAAAAAAAGAAAGAAACACTAGCAGACACATGCGCAGCCTGAGAGACTTGTATGTCCTCACAGTGCTGAGGTTCTCCTGCTCTCAAGGCCCCTCCCGAGGCACATGGCAGGAGCCACCAGGAATAAGGATCTCGCCACCAGGGCCCCATCAAGAAGTACTCGTTTCCCACATGCTTGGGAAAAACCTCCTCTTTTGCATAAAGGTACCAGGGCACCTCACCTCTGGGAGCTAGCTCTTCCCCCTCAAGCAGCATTAACAAGAGCCAGTGGGAGCCCCAGATGCATTAAATGAACCCAACAGATGAAAAGAGCACCATGTAAGCTCTGAAAATTAGTCATTGTAGCCACTGCCCACGCAAGGAGGCCAGGACCCGCATGCCAAACCTAAACAGAGCGACCACTTGTGAAAATAAAAACTGCAACAGGCTCTCCTATCTTCTAACATAACAGCCAAACTGTCCAGGCTGCAATAGGAAGCCACGCGTCATAATACGAACCAGGAAAATCACATCTTGAATGAGAAAAGGCAATCAATCCATGCTAACGCTGAAATGGATCAGATACTGGAATTATCTGTCAAGAATTTTAAAGAACCCATCACAAAATGTTTCGACAAGCAATTACAAATTCTTTTGAGGAGAACAAAAAATTAGAAAATCTTAGTAAAGCAATAGAAGATATAAAAATAACCAAGTGTTGATCAAAGAGCTGAAAAATGCCACGAAAGTAGAAAATTGGCTGGGTGGGCTCAAAATGAGAGTAGACATGATGGGACCGATCAGTGAATTTGAGGATAGTTTGAGAGAATTTACTCAGTCTGAACAGAGAGAGAAAACAGACTAAAATAAATAAATAAAAATAAACAGAGCCTCAGAGACCTGCAGAACAACAACAACAACAAAAATCCAACCTTATATTATGGGAGTCCCAGGAGGAAAGGAGAAAGAATAGGACTGAAAAAGCATTTGGAAACATAATGGCTGAAAAAATCTCTAATTTGATGAACAATATAAATCCACAGATTCCACGAGCTATGTGAACCTCAGACAGGGTAATTGCAAAGAAACCCACTTTAATTCATACCCTAATTAAACTCCTGAAAACTAAATTCAAAGAAAATATCTTGAAAACAGCCACAGAGAAAGGATGCATTACTTGCAGAGAACACTAATTTGAATGGAAGTGGGTTTCTCATCTGGAACTATGGAGGCCAGAAGAAAGGAGCATGCTTTTTTGAATATCAAAAGAAAAGAAGTGTCCATGTGAATTCTACATCTGGGGAAACTATTCTTGAAGAACCTAGGGAAAACAAACCCATATGTAGCTGAAGAAAAACTAAAAGTCTGTGTCCTAACAGACCTACTCTTAAAGAATGGCCAGGGGCACCTGGGTGGCTCAGATGGTTAAGCGTCTGCCTTCGGCTCGGGTCATGATCTCAGGATCCTGGGATCGAGTCCCGCATCGGGCTCCCTGCTCCTTGGGAGCCTGCTTCTCCCTCTGCCTCTCTCTCTCTCTCTCTCTCTCTCTGTCTCTCATGAATAAATTAAAAAAAAAAAAAAAGAATGGCCAAAAAAAATTTTCAAACAGAAAGATATTAAGAGAAGGAATCTTAGAGCATCAGGAAGGAAAAAAAACAAAACAAAACAGAAAGACTAGAAATATGGATAATTACCAGAGAGTATCCTTCTCCTGAGTTGTCTAAATTATACATAATGATTGAAACAAAAATTATAACACCATCTGCACTCATCCCAAGTGTCCTTATAAGAGAGAAACGCAGGGAGATTGTACACACACACACGCATGCACACGCACACGCATGCACATGCACACGCATGCACACGCACACACACCATGAGGATGTGGAGGCAGAAACACAGGCAGTAATGTCACTACAAGCCAAGAAACACCAAGGCGAGCCAGCAGCCACCAGATGCAGGAACACTCAAGGAATAGATTCTCCCCCAAACCCTCTGGAAACACCACGGCCCCACCCACACTGTGATTTCAGACTCCAACCTTCAGGACAGTGTAAGAAAAAATTTCTGTTGTTTCACATTCCCAAGTTTGTGGGAATTGGTTACAGTAACCATGAGAAACTACTACATATTGAAACAACAAAATGAGCCAATGCGATGTTGCTGACAGATACAGGATGATCCACCTGACAGCAATACGGTACACATTTTTTTCCCAAGAACTCATGGAGCATACTCGAAGCCAGACCGTATCCTGGGCCACATAAAAAAGCAACCCACCACAACACTCAGGTCATGATCTCAGGATGCTGAGATCAAGCCCCGCGCCGGGCTCCGTGCTCGCGACTTGTCTGCTTGAGATTCCTTCCCTCTCCCGCTGCCCCATCCCCACTCACACATGCTCTCTAAATTAATTAATTAAATCTTTAAAAAATTTTTGTTTTAAATTGAAAGTGTATATAGTATGTTCTACACCGAATAAAAGTAGAAATCAATCACCGTAAGACGTATTCACAGTGGCCCAAAGTGGAAATAATCCAGATGTATTTTAGTGGGTAAATGGTTAAACGAACATGGAATATTATTTAGGAATATAAAGAATATTCTACTGACATAAGCAAAATTGTGGATTAATCTGTAGGGAATTATACTAAGTGAAAAATTGCTCAGTTGATAAAATGGCAGAGTTTCGTTTTCCTGCTTTGCTTATTTTTATCATTCACTTGTTTGTGTTTCGATTCTTAAGACTATAATTATCCAGAGAAATAAAGTGTTTTGAAATAAAACCAATTTTCTCCCAGGGGGCTATTGGTTTTTCCAAATTCTAACCTACTATCTGCATTTATAATAGCTATAATTTTTAAAAACTGCAAAATTTGTCTTGATTTTCTCTGACAAGAATCCTTCATTAAATATTCTTCCCTAAAGAGGCAATATGGAAATTCTTAAGTACACCAAATATAAAAGAAATTAAAAGCATTCACTTATTTATCTATTCATCTGTTTTACAAATATTTACTTAATATCTACGACCTATCAGTACTATGCTACTTACTTTAAATATGTAGGAATTTAAGCAGAACATCTTTGCAGTTTTAATGAATTAAACAGCAAATTTAATAGTAAAGTATATATATCTGGGGGAATATTAATATCTGAAGCTAATTATGATACTTATTCTGTAGACTGAAATGAGACACAATAAAATTCATACTGTTTCTTGATGAAATCAGCAAAAAAAAAAAAAAACCAACAACATAACCCTCCAGAAGATTTTATCTTAGAATAGAAATGCTTAGCATTGGAATGCTTCCTTTTCCCCCAGTGTGTTTGTATTTACTTTCATTGCTATTCTTGCAATCTCAAAACTTCATTCTATAAATGGATTTGAATTCTGTTTTGATAGATAAGCCAGTAAACCACATAACAAAGTCGATTTAATGTTCCATGATTAGATGCCACTTTTCTTTTTAAATCACAGCAGGATTCATATAATATTTAAGGGAAATAGGTTTATGCTTCATAGTCGAAAGAAGTGCATCAGCAAATGTTTTGGTATTCTGTTGTGCAAATTTTCCAAATGTAAAAGGCTTATGTTCTGCTTTTAGATTCACTTTTTTTAATTTAAGAATCTCACACGATGTGGGGAATATGAAATTGATACACGGTTTTGAAGACCTTGCGTGCAGAGATTGCCTTTTCTCCCAAAGAGCGCAAATGATTTTATTTTTTCATCACATTCACACAAGCAGTAAATCACACACATTCAAGGCAGAGCACTGAGTCCTCCCTCCTTTAACACCCACAGTGAGCCTCACCTCTGGGGCGCCTCCGTCACCACCCTGCCACTTACACGTCCCATGGGAGATTTGGGTTACATTTCTATATAATGAGCTGATAAAACTACACTTCAGAAAGCTGTAGTAAATTTCTGCAACCACCACTAAAATATTCTGCCAAGAGGGGATATTCTATAGCCTCTTCAAGGAAATAGTACAAAAATAATCCTGCACAAAGCACCACCTCATTGTTAAGTATGAAGGAAGCCTCCTCATAGTAACAGAGTACAAATAATTAATAAGAATCTGGATTATAGAAAATATTAGCCATTCTCACCCAGCCCATTTAATGTGAGAATATTCTGATAAGGCTTCAAAAGAAAAACAAAACAAACCCCTAACTTCCAATTATCCAATTCTACTGTTATTTATGTGTATGTGTGTATTTATGTTAAAATATTTGTTTTCCCATGCCTCACTTCGTTCTTGTGAATCAGAGGTCAAATGGAAGATCGAGGGTGGCTATTTTTAGTAATAGGAATAGTGTTTTGCATTTTGACTCAATTGCATTAAACATTTAAAAGAAATAACTAGGGTTTGCGCTTAGACTCAGGTTGGCAAAACCCACTGTTACATACTGAGAATCGGGGCTGTTGGAAAAGCAGAATTAAGGATATTGACATACAGAAGGAGTTTCCTAATGGAATAACCAGGCAGTTGCTCATTGTGGGATACATCCCATGGCGAAACACATATGGACAGCTGTGGAATCTAGTTTTTGTACAGAGGATGGAAACCTTTATATAGAGGATTACTATCCAGGAGATCTTTCTGAAATGTTGAAAAGAGGATGACCAAAGAACTAAATTTTAAGTTTTACTTGATTTTCATTAATTTAAACTAAAAAGCATATAGCCACATAAGGCTACTCGCTAACGTGTTGGACACCATGGCGCTGAAGTAAAATTCATGGCTCCGATATTCAGTCCATCACTTGGTCCACATATCATTTTCATTTCCTTGTGGGTAAAAAATGAATTGGTATTTGGGTCACAGAGATGTTTTTGCTTTTAACAATGTCACATAGAAGCTTTGAGAATGTATTACATATAGGAACTCTACTCAGTACTAAAGATAGAATTGAGTTTAAGAGAATCAAGGTCTCTACCTTCAAGGAGCTTATACTCTAACAGACGAGACATATATTTAAAAAAAGAAAGAAAGAGGAAAGAATGGACAGGTTATGGAGAGCTAAGGGACCTTCCTGCTGCAGAACAAGTTGCTCGTATGAAAACATCCTATTGAGGCAGTGGTGATCTTCTAAGAGGTAGGAGAGGTTTCCAAGGACACTCCCACAGACACACACCAGAAAACGGAACAACCAAATAAAAACAAAGGAAACAAGTAAGCCAACAAAAAAATTGAGATGTTGAGCTGGATCCCTGAGAGGAGCAGAGAGAAGCCAGGCTGCCCTGAGAGCCAAGAGGAGAGGGCGCTGCTCTGGGGACTCTGAGACCTGGGACATGTGCGTGGTTAGGGAGCCTGGTTACACACTCGGAGCTGAGGCTCCACCCTCAGAGAAGGCTGCAGTGGTCCTCAGTCACAGGCAACTAACCCCTCCCCAACTTAGGCTGTCCAGACTCTTGATTTGAATAAGCTCGAGCAATAGGCAAAAGCATGGAAACAATGAGCACAAGATTCAGATCTCCAAGATTGTCAGGTTCAGAACCTAGAGCTACAACATACGTATAAGTAAGGAATCAATCACAAAGAAATGCAAGCCCCTGGAGCCTGTTAGCAACGAGCAAGCAGTGAAAAGCCTGGCATAGGTCGTAATGCGAATGAGAATAGCATTTACCCCAAACCACTGTAATGATACAAAAAGTCCTATACACCATGTTGAGCACAATATCTGCACAAATTAGCCTTCAGTAACTGTTAGGCAACTCACTGTGGATCCTGACCCTGCCTCAAAGGTCCGGAATCAGAACACCCAGTTGTTGGGCTCAGAAATGGCTTCTTTTTTCACAAGACCTTCATGTGATTCTGAAAATTGGCTAGACTTGGGAACTACTGTCTCAAATGTCGTCTTGTCCAATCCATCCATCTCATACAAGTAAATGAAGAAAAGGACACGTGGGGAGGACAGCTTGCATGAGGGTGCCACGCATGTTGGTAACAGTGCAAGGACTCGAACCAGACCTCTCAACATACACAGACTCACTATGTATAGTTCAGCATCGGAAGATGTGTTCTGAATAAAGCAGGAAGGAACATGAAGTTCAGGGATGGCTCAGAGCTAGGACATCAACGCGCCCATAAATTCATTAATCAAAGGTGAATCCCAAAACTGTTTCAACAAACACTCTAGACAGTATTTGTTGTGACAACTTTATGAATGACTTCCATTTTTGTGGAACCATTAAAGGTGTGAAGGGGGTCCCTTACATTTTTTTTTTTCCATTGGCACACCACTGCATTTTACAAGAAGAATGTTTTGTTATCCAGTTTAGAGATCTGAGTTTTCCGGGTGTATCCTTAACATTTGCCAAGGGTCTGCTTGACAAAGCCTATTTGTGACCCAGTAATATCTCTTAATTATCCCTTGGAATTGTACAAGTTTCAAAATGTTTCTACAGACACTGCTGCCCTTTGCTCTCTGACACTGGAAGGAGCACACCATCAAGGTTACTATAGTTAGGGAAGCTGAGACTAGGGGGGCCTGAGTCCAGAGATCACACAGTAGGTTAGTTAGGAGCCCTAACAGGAGCCTGGATGGCCTGACCAAGGCATAGTGTGGAGTGATGGATGAAAGAAGTGAAAGCTTTGAAACTAAAAATGATAGTTTAGAGCCTAATTCCACCACTTGCTGGCTGAGTAACCATAGACAGATCACATGGCCCCTTGGGGCCATAGCAACCCCACCTGTAAGACTGGAATAATAACAATTCTAATGGAATAGCATTAGGATGAAGTTTAAATTAGGTAATATGCATAAAAAGCCTAGCCTAGTACCCACAGATGCATGCACTCAGTGATTATTATTATATTATTGTTACTCTTGCTATTAAGCATTATGACAATGGTAATGATGATGCGGCTGATGCTAGAGACACACCACAAATAAGAAATGATAATGCAATTATGTTGAAGAAATTATGATGAGAATACATTTTATGAAGCTATACTGAATACGCATGGGATATGGGTTAAAAATACATCCCTTTATTCACTGCAGCATTTTCAGTAACAGTAAAAAAAAATAGTAAGCAACTTAAATGTCTGTAATAGATTTCTACTTAAATGAGTTATGTCCCATCAATTAAAAAAAAAGTTTCACAAATCATACAAAATGCTACCATAATTAAAATATCACAATGAAGGCTGACTTTGCACTGGCAATATTTCTCAGACACACATAATCAGTATTTGTCTTTGTAAACATCGCCAGGAACATGAACCATGTGTAAGAATTCCTTGTCAAGATAATAGCACTCAACTGAAGAAGCGTGCTTTGGAGGCTGTTCATGATGGTGAAAAGCACAGATGTCGGCAGGGGGCAAGGGAAGAGTTCCAAGGTGGATGAAGGTCAATTCAAAAGCCCAGAGAAAACAGAGGGCTTAGCACACTGAGGGCACTCAACAAGGTCTGGACTGATCACAACAGGGAGCAAAGGGGTCTAGTCAGGTCAAGGCCACGCAAGTGAGTCATGACCACTGGATGTGAGCCTCGCCATGTGACTCTCCAGTCCTCCCTCTCCTCTCTCCTCTGTAACCATGGAGGACACATGTCCAAGATGGTGGAATAAGGAGGAGGAGCCTGGGTTTCGAAGTCTCTCTTGCAACCCAGCTGCTCAGATACCTAACCAGCCCCCACACCTATGATGAGAGCAAGAAATCAATCTTCACTGTGTCAAGGGAGTGGGATTTGAAGATTGTCACGGTATTATTTACCTCGACTAATGCACCAGGTCTTGGTAAAAGATCACTTTCCCCCATCTCCATCACACACTTGAGAAAGGGTCTAGAGTTATACCACCTCCATTCCACGACCTTGGAGAAAAGAATCCATCATGGCAACCTGATTTTATTCACTATCATTCTAGTTAATATCACTCCCTCTCTAAGGTTCTACGCCGTCAGTGAATTACAAGAAGAGTCCTGGGATTAACACATAGTTCAATCTATAATTCTGAATCTAAAGCTTTGCATAAAGGACTAACATATGGTTGGTTTTATGCTTACCCAACATGAATCATAACTTGCTATCAACCTTTTTTATCTCTTTGAAACTAGATTATATGTGTATCTTTCATTCCAGTGAGATGATATCAAAGCCTTTCAAGTATATGATAAATAATTGAAATGAGTTCTTAGATCTAAATGTTTAAACAATATAAATTAATACATTGTTTGGGAGATATTGAGGGGATAGTTCCTTGAAAAATAAAAATCTCTAGGGCAAACTATGGATTGGAGACTATTTCTTTGTTGTTTATTTTTAAATTTAAATTTATCCTCTGATTTGATTTTACAGTTATCCAGTTAATATGAGCAAGTGTAAGAATGGAGACGGAAGAAAGCTAAGTGACGTACCCAAGGTCTGTGGCTAAGGAAACAGAGGTGGGACTAGAACATGGATGTCCTCATCTTGGGCATGCCTTTTCCATGCATCTCTATCACCAAAACAAGACTTCAAAAAATTGTGTGTTTCCATGTGTGTGGGAAACCCTCAGGAAAATCTCCTATTCAAGGCCCAAGAATCTCTGCATGGTCATGTAAAGTTTGTTCAAATGTTTTTCTTCTCTGGGGAAGTAGACGGCATGACCAAAATGTGACTCCACATCTTTAAAATGACAATAATGGGCGAACCTCTGTAATAGGATTGCTATTTGGATACATACTGGCTAATATTTACAAATTATCTAGAATAGTCACTGGCATAAAATAGACATTATATATTCATTAAATAAAAACCTCCTGGCTCATAATAGGCTATCAGCAGTTCTTGAACTCTTTTGCTTGTCATCTCCTAGTATCCAACACACTGTGAAGCTTTAGTTACAATGAATTACTGATTGCCTTGGTTTGTGAGGACTACTTTAACACAGTACTGCAAATGTGAGTGGCTTGAACAACAAAAGTTGAATGTCTCAGTGTTCTGGAAGCCAGAAGTCCAAGATCAAGGCCCTGCTACTCTAAATGCCTCTCTCCTAGCTTCTGAGGGAGCCTTGGCTTATGGCAGCATGACCCTCATCTTCAAGTGGTGTTCTTCCCTGTGGGTATGTCCATCTCTGTGTCCAAACTTTTCTGTGTTTATAAGGACATCAGTCATACTGGATTAAAGCTGTCCTAATGACCTCATTTTAACTAAATTACTTCTGTAAAGACTCTATCTCTAAATATGGTCACATTCTGAGGTACTATGGGCAAGGCCTCTAACACCTCTTTTTTGGAGGACACAATTTAACTGAGAACACCAACTTCCTAAACGATCTGTTCACCTGACCATGGGAGTGTTCCAGCCAAGACACATCAGACCAGGTTCTAAGGTTCATTAGCCAAGTGCTCAGAACCAGCAAATCCATCTATCTGTCGTTTTTTTAGCCCCACCATACTTTATTCCTCTTGCAATGTTTACTGTTCTCCCTAGCCCTTACCATCCTCCCATACTATCTCCCTACTCTTCCTTGTTTATGTCTGTTCTGAGAATAGAAAGGAAGATCTGTATGTCTAGAGACTTCTAATTGTGCCTTCCTGTGTTTTCTATCATATGGAATACTATGTGCCATATAGTGGGCAATCTACAAATATTAATAAAATTATTAAATAAATTGATATGAAAGGAACCATGCCTAAATGGATAAAGATTTTATTACCTAATGGAAAAATGGACATATGGCATCTTTGGCCTGACTTCACAGATCTGAGATTTCTTACTGGACCAACTCCCTCTTTTTCCTTCCTTTGAACATTCTAAAGCATATTAAAATAAGGCAAACAGAAATTTTAATAAGAGTTATCCACTAGTAATCTCCTAGTCTCCCAGTGGCCTAGTTATTTCTTCTGTTAAACAAGAAGATTTCAAATATTTTATTAATACAATATTTTGGGTAATATCTAAAAGGCACAAACTAGCAAGATCTGGTATAGGTAACAAAACTGGACAAATTAAAATGCCAAATTAGTGTTTGTTTGTTCTAAAATATTCCTGTTTGTCTTATTTATATTGACTAAACTATTTTGGTATTCCCATATTGCTACTGGGCTACAATGATCTATCATTCAGCTTCCAGGAGCAGGCAATTTTCAGGCTCTAAAAGAGTATCTTGAGAATAAAAAAAAGTAGATCCTGTACAAAACGTAATTTTTATAGCATTGCTGAGCTTTAAATAGGTGAAGTAAAGCTCCAAGGGGCCTCAGCAAAAATAAAAGCCCTCATCTTGAGCTAAAATTTTAACCGTGAGCTACAGTGCAAACTAAAGGAGTAGCTTGAGGGTAAACGCCAACATCAGCACCAAGTTCTGGAGATACAGCTTTCCATTAGCAGTGGGAATGGGGAGGTGAACCTGAGATGCTTGGATTATACCAGAGACCCTCAAAGGGTTTCAAATGGTCCCAGTCTGCAATGTCCCCACAGTCCCTGTGGAAACACACAAACCCTCTCTCATATGGAACATACACTGCATTCAGGCTCCAAGTTCTTCTTCACAATAAAATAATGTCAAACAGGAGATAACAGCCAACAATCACAAAATGTTCAGGGAAACTACCACTAGAAATGAGACTTGGAAGAAATGAAAAAAAATAGATTCCGACCACCCAGGACATCAGATACTGAGGTCTCAGACTTAGTACTACAAAATATGTATGAAATGTTTAAAGAAATAAAGGGTAAAACCCCAAACATGCAGTGAGAGATGACCAAAACTGACTAGGAAGGTTTAAAAAAGAAGAAAATATAAGCTTTATAATTGAAAAATGTAATGGTTGAAATTTAAATAAAACCAAAGGGCAGATGTGTTAAAGAGAGTATGAGATGCCACCTCCCAAAAATTGGTGAACTAGAATCTGAATATAGATCTGAAAATCCTGTGACATGTCACAGAGACATAAAGGTAGGAAATATGGAAGACAGATCAAGTGATATATAAGAAAAAAATGTGAAAAATCTCACCTAACTCTAACCAGAGTACCTGGGAGAGAGAATAGAGAAAAAGAAGTAAAGGTAATATTTGTAGCACTAATGATTGTGAATCTTCCTGAATGAATGAAGTATATCAATCCACACCACCAAGCCCAATATCCAGGAAAAAGAAATAGGTGGAAATCCAGAACTAGACACTTACACATTACAATGAACCTGCAGGATACCCAGCTTTGACAAAGATCATAAGAGTAAACAGAAAAGATCACCTGCAAATGACAGAATGACAACAGACAGCCACATTAGGAGCCAGAGACAATCTAATGATATTTCAAATGGACTGGGAAACACTAACTGTCACCCCAGAATGGTGTACTCAGAAAAAACTATATTTTAAAAATGCTAATGAGATAAACATAAGTCAACAGATTTACGAACAATAAACACACACACACACAAAATATATTACTGGAGGGAAAAAAGAGAAAACAAACCCAGAAGGATGGTCTACGGTGGAAAAACAGATGGTAAACAAAAAGGAGGTAATTCTAAAAAAATATATTGTCTATGAAATAGGACATGAAATGTTTATAGAAATTGTAGTATTCTACTTTTTTACAAGCAACCAAGATGGTTTTTTTTTTTTTCCTTACTGGATATGCTTAAGAAACAATGATGTAATGGAAAATGTTTTACAGACCATACAGAGGTAATAAAAAAAGTAAATTATGAATGAGAAAAGTAGAGTGAAAAATCAGGGCATGTAAATTTACAGTCACTGCTACCTTACAATTCTTTCTTTCTTGTAAAATATATAGTATATAAATAAATAATCCCCAGGGCATTCTCAGTTTCTTCCTAAGAAACCTACCTCTGTTATTTCTTTGAATAGTTAAGTTTTTGTTCATTTGCCTGTTGCAGAACATGCAATCTAGACACCATTCCAAGCCTTCTCAAGATCCGATCTTACTGCATACTTTGCATCCTTACTTCCACTATGCTCCTGACAAAACCAAACCACTCTGTTCTAAGCACATATGCTATGCTAATACTTTATTCACAGACAGAAATGTGCTTTTCTCCAATCCTACCATGGCTCAGTCCTATCCTTTCTGAGAGAGGCTTTCCAACTGTCACTTCCTTTAAGAAATCGTTCCTGACCTCCAGCCCTACCTTCTCAGGTAGAAACAACCTCTCTTACCTCAGAAGCAGCATGGTTTCACTCAAGCTTCTCTTTTGGGACTTAGCTCATTCTCTCTTACAATGACTCTTCACATCTCATCTCCCTACTAGACTTCATGCTTGTTGAAAACAAGATCTATTTAAGAGTAAATTTTAAAAACAGAGCCTAGCATGGGACTTTACATAGAGCAGAGTTTCAATATTTATGGAATGAATAAATGCGTGAATGTATGAAATGGAAAACATCTCTAAAACAAGTAAAATTTCACGAACAATATGAGAGATCAATCACTTGCAAACTACATAGACTGTGTATATACATTTATAATTATATATCCATATTTATATTTAGCAAATAACTAATGGGCCAATAAGATTCCATCTTTATAAACAAACAGAGACCCTGAGAAAATGGTCTAATCTATTATAAACTACGTATTAGAGAAATTCCACATGTGGCAAGATCAGAGCCTATTATATACAACTTCTCCTGTGCTCTTCATGATGTGAAAAACATCTACTTTAAAATAATTTAAAATGAGCTACTGAATCCATAAGGCTTGAAAAATACGACACCATAAGCTGGTTAAGAAATCATTCCTTCTGTGGAGAAACTGAAACCATCCTACATTGCTAGTGGGAATATGAAATGGTGCAGCCACTGTAGAAAACAACCAGGCAGTTTTCCAACTGCTTAAGTAGAGTGACTTATGACCAGCGATTCTACTCCTAGGCATAGGCCCAAGAGAACAGAAAACATGTCTACACAAAAACCTGTACACAAATGTTCACAGCAGCATTATTAATCATAGTCAAAGAGTGAAAACCACACAAATGTCCATCAACTGGAGAATACATAAACAAAATGAGGTCTAACCATACAAAGGAATATTATTCAGCCATAAAAAGGAACAAAGGGGAGGCCTGGGTGGCTCAGTCGGTTGGGCGTCTGCCTTCAGCTCAGGTCATGATCCCAGGGTCCTGGGATCGAGTCCCACATCGGGCTCCTTGCTCAGTGGGGAGCCTGCTTCTCCTTCTGCCTGCTGTGCCCCCTGCTTGTGCGCATACACACTCTCTCTCTCTCTCTGATAAATAAATAAATAAGGAACAAAGCACTGATACCCACTACAACATGGATGAACCTCAAAAACATTAAGCTGGCTAAAGAAACTGGCACAAAAGGCCACATATTGTATAAATCCCTTTACATGAAATATCCAGAATAGAAAAATCTATAGTGCTGGAAAGTAGATTCATGGTTTCCAGGTGCTGGGTGGCATTGGGAATTGATTTGGTGAGCAAGAAGGACCTTTCTGGGGTAACAAGAATGTTGTAAAACTAGATTTTGCTAGTGTTTCATAACCTTGCAAATAAATTTAAAATCACTGAATAGTGAAGAAGAAGGAAGAAGAGGAAGAAGAGGAGGAGGAGATCATTCCTTCAATCATATCCATCCATGTATAGATTCATGTGTCTGAGAATAATATATTACCTCTCATCAGCACCAACAATGACAGTTCTTGGTATTGAAAGAAATAAACTGTTACTGATTGCATTATTTATTTCCCTGTGTCAGGATCCATCAGGACTACTCTAGGGGAAAAAGAAAACACTTGGAAAAGTAAGACAGAGAAAAAGATGACTGGCAGCATCTGCAACACTTCTGATAGTGCTCTTATGATAGAATTTTACAATAAATATTTCTATGAAGTAATAGTGTCTGAATAGATGATTCTAGCACAAGAGATACTCTATGTCCTTTTCAGTTGGCTAGCATTCAGAGAAATACATATTGACCATAATGTATCTTCTCCAGAAGGCAAAGTAACTGCATTGTTATAGACGCATCAAGTGCCAGAGGTGGATGATGAAGGACCCTTTAGGTGAGCTCTATTACCGATAAAGAGAATTAAGAATTTTCAACAATAAGCATAACACACACACACACACACACACAGATAGGCATGGTATTTACTTGCTAATTGTCAACCTGATTCTATGATACTTTTCTCATCCTACTTTGGCAATAACCAATTAAACATGGTTCTGTCTTCATAAGGTTGTTAATAAAGAACACAGTCATAAATTTCCTTTAAAAAGATATTATTAAAGGGGCACCTGGGTGGCTCAGTCGTTAAGCGTCTGCCTTCGGCTCAGGTCATGATCCCAGGGTCCTGGGATCGAGCCCCGTGTCAGGCTCCCTGCTCGGCGGGAAGCCTGCTTCTCCCTCTCCCACTCCCCCTGCTTATGTTCCCTCTCCCGTTGTGTCTCTCTCTGTCAAATAAATAGATAAAATCTTTTAAAAAAAAGATATTATTAGGTTGATGTACAGCAAAATATGACAGAAAATTCAGAATAATTCAGCTATTTTCCTACATTAAAGGAAAAAATTAAACTTGGGGAAAATTTTGAGAAAAATGCCTTTCTGTCCTTTTCAGAAAAACTTCCAGTAGACAATGAATTCAAGTTTTAGCTGAAGTGGCAATAGTAAATCCAATATTTTATATTCATAATTTTCCCATTTGATCAAGTGATTCACTAATTATAATATTTCAATAGTTTCACATGGCTTTATGGTACCATGCTTCCTTTGCTTTCTGTTCCATGTGTAAGAGGTTCTCTTCCATTTGTTAAATATGGCATATTCTGTTCTCTCTAATCCTTCTGAGCTTATGATCTGCTCTGGTTGGAGCACCCCACGCTGCCTTCTCTCCGGCACCCACACACATCCTCACCTCCGCTGCTTCCCTCAACCGCCCTTCACCATCACTACCCTCCATTACCTGGCTGACTTCCTATTTCTATTTCAGATCTCAAATGCCTCAAAATGTCTTCTTCTGGATCTCCAGTCTAAATTAGGTATACCTGTTATAAAGTCCCAAAGAACCCTATATCTCTCTTTTTATCATACTTGAACTATAACTATTATTAATCTTCCCAATGAGATTATAAATTCTGTATGGATGGGGGCCATATCATTTTTGACTCATTATTTCTGAAAAATTTAGTCACAAAGATATTGTTTGGTATTCAGCAGATGCTTAATAAATACTGGCTGAATAACTGCAACTGAATAAATGCAACTAAATATATACCATATGTATATTCTAGATTTATTTCATCTTTTTGCTTTTAACCTATAGTAGCCTGAAGATGGGGTCCATGTTTTGTACCTGAGTGCCTTTAATAGTACCTATCAAAGAGAATGCATTTAATACAGATTAACATCATTCTGTTTTAAAACTTTTCACAGAAGTATAAAAATACTTCAAAGTGCATATTCTGCTACCTTTTTCCTAGAAAATTATTCTTGCTGTTTAATATACATTTGTGTTATACATTGTATAACATACAATCATATATATATATGTATAAATATATATGCAAACAAACAAAACAAACCTTTCCATTACAATTTTACTCTATTTCCTGTTACCCTATTTACAAATCCAACCATCTTAGCTACTGTGTTGGCCATTCTAAATGTTTCTCCAGAATCACTCACTAACGTTCTGTACCTTGCTCTGTGCCCCAGGAGGACAGGTTACATGGACTTCATCAGTTGGCTCTCCAGTTGCATTCCGGTTTCCATTTGGGTTTGGCCAATGGTAGCCACCAGGAGGTGAGTAAGAGAGCGGGAAAAGTGTATTTTATTTATTCTTCTGGTTTGCTCCATGCTGAGGTGTGGTATGGCCATGTTTGTATCCTTCCGCCTAAAGCAAGAGCTTCTGCAGGGAGCCCCTCCTACAGTTGAAGCTCTCCCAAGGCACTTCTCCTTTCCTTGCTCCATCAAGATTAGGAGTGTCAAGAGTTCCCACCACTGCTAGTCGCTGGGCACTTCACCATCTCTTATGGGTTCTCTTAACCCCGCCCAAACACTGTAAATACCCCTTCTATTAGAAAGGCTTGTCAGTTATCTTAGTTGAGTATGTCGTTCAGTTCCTGCTGGGCCCTTGACTGATAGACTACCATACATGAAGACCATCACATAGTCCTTCCTTGAAACGATATTGTGGAACGGACAGGGCACTGGACTGTCTGTCGGTGAAATCAAATACAACTCTGCATTCTTGACTCCAAGACTCTAAAAATGGCCTGGCGTCCACCGCTACTTGTTCTTCTCGCCCAGTGGGCTTCCAGCTGAGGATTGGTCAGTACAAAAAAGTACCATGAATCCCTGTGGGTTAACTAGTCCAGTAGTTTTCAAGTGGAGTTCCAGGCATTTCTAGAGCTGGGCTTCTCAAACTTCACTGTGAAACAAATCCCTGCTGCACCTATTAGAATGCAGACTCTGATTCAGCGAGTCCAGCGGGGGCTTGAGACTCCCCATCCCTAACTAGCTTCTGAGGTTCTGTGTCTCCAACCAGCTGCTGCAGCTGCTGACCACATTCTGAGGGTCAATATCCTCCAGTGTCTGTGGTCCTGCCTCCAAGTGGGTCTCAGAAGTATGCGGGAGCCGGGGAGAAAGGATTTCCTCCCCTAGCATCTTGACTTTCAGCAGTTTTACATATTATGATTCCAAATAAGATTTCATGACTATCTCTTTAAACATTTATGGACTACTCCAATACTAGCCTGATGCTCACTTCGCAAGTGACATCAAGAGGTCAGATGATTTACTCTAAGTCATAGCCAACTGGTGACAGAGACACAACTAGAATTCAGGTCCTGACACAACAACCAATTAGTCTTCTTTATGGACTCTGGTTCTTTTTTCTTCTCTTTTCCTTATTTCTGTTTTGAATATTGCAGTACTTTGGAAATTGTGAGAAAAATCTACTCATGTTTACATGGGTTGTTGAGTCCCAGCATGACTGGACCCATCTGGGGGCACTGAGAACTTTCCAGGGAATGGGGTGTAGCATTGTAAAATAATTTATAATCCTGTCGGAGGGCACTCAAAGTAACTACCTTCTTATAAGGGTGCATATTACTCTAGGTAATGTTGGCAAATGCAGAGAAAAAATAGTGCTTATGTTTCAAGTTTGGCTGACATTACTTTTCCTCTGTATTCTGGAATATGTGGACATAAATATTTTTAGCCTCAGGACCCCATATTGCCTGCTATTCTGCTTATCTGATTCTCTAAAACTTGTGCTTTTCTGAAAATATAATAGAGGAACAGGAAACATTTCCAAAGGGTTTCTTTCCACCTTTTTACATAATATATGTATTTTTACAATAGGAATATGTGCAAAACCCAAGAAACACATCACTAGAAAAATTTAATAGTTTGTAAGTATCAGTATTTATTCATATTCATCTTCAATTTTGTCATTTTCAGTAGATACCAAAATTGAAACCTTACTCTGATCTGAAGCCATGACATGGTTGGTTTTATGCTTTTTATCCACTATCCGTGACTCACTGCTCTTGATTAATATCCCTTCAAAATATTTACATTCTATTTCTTGTGTCTCATAACCAGTATTTACAAGCTTGAAATCCACTTTTCAAACCTGTGGCTAAAGCAGAACCATGAAAACCAAGCTTGGACTTTTTTGACTTTTACAATATCATAGCTATGTCAGAACATATTTTCAATAAACCATGTTTTGCTTACTATCCTGCTACCTAGCAAAGGCTCTAATGTCCTGCAAATGGGCCTACCAGGACTGAGGTGACAGAGCTTGCTATGCTACAAAGGATAGGCTGGATATCATTATCAAGAAGAGTATCTTAATCTTCTCTAAATAACGCAATCACAGCAATCCTTCTGCCTGAGCCTTTCAAATGAAAGAACCTTATTACATCATCTTTCAAGTTACCTTTCAGGTAAACGTGCCAAGAAAAAAGATCTCATAGAGGAAAAAGAAGAGCCAATCTTTGCCATCAGGCAGTTCGCCTCTGCTCATGTGCCTATCTGCATTTGGAGGGACCTCCCTCAATCTCTATGTTTCCAACTTCCTCCTATCTTTCAAGCTGAGCTACTACTTCTTCCCCTAATGGTTCTCAGCCCTGGCTGCACATTAACATCATTGGAGAGACATTAAGGTATCAGCTTCCAGGGTCCAGGTCCACACCAGACCAAGGGAATGAGAAAGCAGCTCACTCATGTTTCATGGATGCAATATTCTCTTCTTATTTAAAAGAGCCAAACAAAACAAACACAACAAATAAAAAAAAAAGCAAAACAAAAAAATTTGAGGAAGATGTTTTCTCAAATACTCTCTCCATTTTCCTGCAACAAATCAATTTCTGAGTCCTTAGGGTATCGGTCTCCCTTATCTTTTGGAATAATTTTAATATTTGGCACTGGATATTTACTTTTTACTTGAAGGAAGATAAACATATCTAAGCCTTAGCACCAGAGAAAAACATGTTATGTGGATTGTCTTTGTTTTCCTTAAAGATTATTTATATGCTGGTTGAATTCCCCTCCCATACTGGAAGTTAGAGCGCAGGTTAATGTAAGTACACTTTATCTATGTTCCTGGTGTCCAGCAGACATCTAACAGCACTTAAGTCTTTTTTATTAAAGAGATCTCATGCTAATCCACTAGACAGAAAAAAGAAGAAGCTCAGCATATTTTTGCTTCTCGGTGTCATACAATAGGAGGTACACAATATTGCCATACCAATATTCTTGCCAAAAACCTTTAACCTGAAGAAAGAGACAGAGAGAGAAACCAAGACACAGACTCTGAACTACAGAGAACAAACTGATGGTCACCAGAGGGGAGGTGGGCAGGGGGATGGGGGAAATAGGTGACGGGTATGAAGGAGTGATGTGTGGGTGGGTGACGTATGGAAGTATTGAGTCACTACATTGTACACCTAAGCCTACTATTACATTGTATGTTAACTATACTGGAATTAAAATAAATTTTAAATAAAGAAACAAAAAGTGTTCTGTGGTTTTAATATACTCAGATAATACTGTGAAAGCACTTTAATTGGCCTTAAAGAAAAAAAACTTTGTGATAATTAAAAAACAAACAAAAAACACCTTTAACCTAATCTGACTCATGAGGAAACAACAAGAAAAATTCAGATCATGGAACTTCTGAAAATATGCTAAAGTCATAAGAACAATAATGGGAGTCTGTTTATTATTATTATTATTATTATTTTAAGATTTTATTTATTTATTTGAGAGAGAGAATGAGATAGAGAGCATGAGAGGGGGGAGGGTCAGAGAGAGAGGCAGACTCCCTGCTGAGCAGGGAGCCCGACGTGGGACTCGATCCCGGGACTCCAGGATCATGACCTGAGCCGAAGGCAGTCGCTTAACCGACTGAGCCACCCAGGCGCCCCATGTTTATTATTTTTTTTAAGGTTCTATTTATTTATTTGAGAGCAAGACAGTGTAAGAGAGAGAGAGAAAATGAGTGGGGGGAGGGGCAGAGGGAGAAGCAGACTCCCCGTTGACCAGGGACCCCAACACAGGGCTCCATCCCAGGACCCAGGGATCATGATCTGAGCCAAAGGCAGCCACTTAACTGACTGAGCCACCCAGGCGTCCCCTGGGAGTCTGTTTAGAATAAAGGCGGTTAAAAAACACAAAAACCAAATATAACATATAATGCTCAATTGGATCCTAGCGGAAATAAAATTGGGGGGACAAGTGGGGAAATTTTAATATAAATTATATTTTAGATAATATACTTTCCAAGTTAAACTTTGGGGGTTTGACAATGGTATTACGATCACGTAGTTGAATCTTGGCTTTGGGAGAGAGATGCTAAAATCCTAGGGATTAGGTGGTGGGACTGAATCTCAAATACTAAAAAAGTGAAGCTCTCACTATTTGCCTAAAACATGATATCACGTAATGGAAAACCTTAAAGATTCCTTCCAAAAACTGTCAGAACTAATAAACAAATTCAGTCAAGTTGCAAGATACAAAATCAATGCACAAAAATCTGTGTTTCTGTACGCTAGTAATGAATTATCAGAAAGAAATTAAGAAAACAGTCTGACTTACAATTGCAATCAAAAAGGAATAAATTTAACCAAGAAGTATCAAAAAACTACCAGGCATTAAAGAAAGAAATTAAAGAGGACACAAATGGAAAGATATTCCGTGCTAACGGACCAGAAGAAATAATATTGTTAAAATGTCCATACTACCCAAAGCAATCTACTATAGTAGACAATGAGAAGATTAAGGCAGAAAGGTCATCAAAACAGAAAGTGGATCTCCAGTCTTTACCAACTTGTGCCTACCTAGATCAGACAGTTATGCCTGTTTTATTAAAGGGAGCTGCTGTGCTTGCAAAAGAAAAACCACCAAATCCCAAAGAATTTCTAGCATCGTATCTTTTAAAAAAACAAGGCACAGGTTGAAGATCAAAACTGACTTACTGGTAAGAACAGAAAAATCTGGTTCTTACTGTAGGTTTACATGATTAAGAGGCAGCTTTCATTGCCATGAGTTTTCTCCTTTTTGGATGTATAAGACCCTTCGGGACCACAGAACTTATTTCCAGAATTGCAGAAGAAAACATATTTCCCTTATTTTCATTTAATCACCATACTTAATGAGTATGGTGGAGAATACTCTGTACAATTTTTTCTCAGATTGTCTTTAACTTTGTTTTAAAATGACCTTCAAAATAAACTGTTAAAATATTTTTAAAAAGCTATAGTAATTAAAACAGTGGGTATTGGCATAAAAACAGACATGTAAATCAATGGAACAGAAAATAGAGAGCCCAGAAATACACCCACACATACATGGTCAATTAACTTACAACAAAGGAGCCAAGAATGTACAATGTGGAAAAGACAGTCTTTTTAAAAATGGTGCTGGGAAAACTGGACAGCCACATGCAAAAGAATAAAACTGGACTATCACTTTATGCAACACACACAAATTAACTCAAAGACTTGAACTTAAGACCTGAAACCATAAAACTCCTAGAAGAAAACATGGGAGGGAAATTCCTTGACAAAGGTCTTGGCAATGCCACCAAAAGCAAAAGCAACAAAAGCAAAAATAATCAAGTGGGACTACATCAAACTAAAAAGATTGTGCACAGAAAAAGAAATCATCAACAAAATGACAAGGTAACCTACTGAAGGGGAGAAAACAATTGCAAATCATAGATCTGATAAGGGGCTAATATCCAAAATTTATGAAGAATTCATACAACTCAATAGCAAAACAAAACAAAAAAAACCAACCTGATTAAAAAACAGGCAAAAGATCTGAATAGAAATTTTCCAAAAATATATAGATAACTAATAGGTACATGAAAAGGTGCTCAACATCACTAGTTATCAGGGAAACACAAATCAGAACAATGAGATATCACATCTATTAGGCTAGGATCAAAAACACAAGAAGCAACAAGTGTTGGCGAGGATGTGGAGAAAATGGAAACCTGGTGCACTGTTGGTAGAAACGAAAACTGGTACAACCACGATGGAAAACAGTACGGTGGTGCCTCAAAAAATTAAAATAGAACTACCATATGATCTAGTAATTCCACTTCTGGATATTTATCTGAAGAAAATGAAATCACTAATTCAAAAAGATGTATGTATCCCCATGTTCATTACAGCACATTTATAATGCTTAGATAGGGAAACAATCTAAGTGTCCATCAATGGATGAATGCAAGATACATATAATGAATTTATATATATGAATATATATTTAACTCAACCATTAACAAAGGAAATCTTGCCATTTGTGACAACATGTATGGACCTCAAAGGCATTAGGCTAAGTGAAAAGTCAGAGAAAGACAAATACCATATGATCTTTCTTATATGTGGAATCTTAAAACAAAACAAGAACACCAAGCTCATAAATACAAAGAACAGACAGGTATCCATGAGAGGTAGGGTGTACAAAGAAGTGGAAGAAATGGGTGAATATTGTTTTTTGTTTTAGTTTAAATAAGTAAAATAACAACTTAAAAAATAAATAAAAAGACCCTATATAATCTCACCCTGTGTAACACCTAACCCACAGGTTAGGTGTTAAACACAAGTCAACCCATAACAGATACATGGGGAAAATACAAAAAATGGTCTAATATACATGTAAAAAGAACAAAAAATCTAGCAAATTATGTCATAGATCACTCCAATTAATTTGAAAATATTATTCTCAAGGATGCAATAAGCTACAATATTAATTTTTTATTTTATTATTATCTAAAGAGTATTTTTTAAAGTTTTTACTTAAATTCCAGTAAGTTAACATACAGTGTAATATTAGTTTCAGGTGTACAATATAGTGATTCAACACTTTCATACAATACCTGGTGCTCATCACAGCAAGTGCTCTCCTCAATCCCTATTACCTACCGAACCCATCCCCCCACACTCCTCCCCTCTGGTAACCATCAGGTTGTTCTGGACAATTCAGAGTCTGTTTCTTGGTTTGCCTCTCTCTCTTTCTTTCCCTTTGCTCATTTGTTTTGTTCCTTAAATTCCACATATGAGTGAAATCATATGGTATTTGTCTTTGTCTGACTGACTTATTTTGCTTAGCATTATACTCTCTAGCTCCATCCATGTTGTTGTAAATGACAAGATTTCTTTCTTTTTTATGGCTAAGAAATACAATGGAATATTACTCAGCCATATAATATTAATTTTAAAACATTTGTTTTACTCCTAGTGTCACAGTATTAATATACCCATTAGCTATGATTCAAAAGGAGTTAGAAGCAAAATAAAAATTACATTTAATAAGATTAGAAAATGAATATTTTTAAGAAGAAAAAAAGAATTATTTTGATATATAACAAATTTTTAAATGCTATCATGTAAACCAGAGATTGGAAAAAATGACCCTAATTACATGAAAAATCCCTAACTACACGTAAATTATGAATATAGCTAAAATGATATTGCTTTTCTGACACCAAGTATTTATTGTTTTGTGAAATCAACACTCATGATGACTCATAAAAAAATAGTACAGTGTTAACAATCAGTAAATCTAGATATCAAAACTGCATTTTGCTAGTTTCCAACTTTTCAAGAAGCTTAAAGCTTTCTAATAAAAGTTTGGTGGAAAAATTTCAGATTTTGAGTTAGAATATTAACATCTTCACAGAAATTGGCACATGGTAAATTCACACTAAATGACTGTTAAATACTAATTTTAAAAACCAGTTAAAGGAATCAGTCCTCGATTTGTATTGCTGCAAAGATTCTATGATGGTTAACACACGTTAAGGAGGTATTCAGGGGAAGTGTTTTGGGTGGGCTTCCCAGACAGACAGTCTGACCTTTTCAACAGTAATTATCTTAAACTCTATATATCACAATTGTTCCTACTCTTTGCTCTTTCTAATGCCCAATACCTTTGAACATCTAATCATTTTGTATTTCCCTGAAATAGAGAATGAAACAATGAAATATAAAACTATTCAAAGCTATAACACAGGATATTTTTGGTGAAATAAGGAGAGAACTCAAACTTCAGACAAAAATGGCATACCATGTATCAGGGGAAAAGCTTATTAAACTTCAAGATTAAATACAAAATTCTTCAGGCACTCAAGCAGTGAAAAAAAGCAAGTTTCTTCAAGGGATCAAAACCAGGCTTGTTTCAAACATCCCTGCAAAGAATTAGATGCCAGGGAAAAAATTCCTTAGGAGAAAAAAATGTGACCGAAGGATATCTTGCCCAGAATAATTTGTTTGACTTTTCATTCTGGACAGAAATAATCTTTATAAAAACCACAGTGCCATGCCATATACATATGTATATGTGTATAATTTATGTTTATAAAGATATATTTAAATGTCTAAAACATATTTATATATGATATTTATATGTACACAATATTTTATATATAATATCTATAGCCATATATATGTGTAAGATAAAATGAAGATGATCATAACACTGTCACCACAAGGTAGTTTTAAGAATTAAACAGGATCTTATAATATCAATGTCTGGCTCTAAGGAAATGCTTAATCAAGAGTCCTTCTTAATTTTTTATTACGTAGGACGACTAAGAATTGCACACACAATGGAACACTACATTTAAAACTAATGATGTAATGTATGGTTTAATGTATGGTGATTAACATAACAATAAAAAATAGGTTAAAAAAAAAAAGAATTGCACACACATAACTCCAATAAGGCAAATGTTTAAAAAGCCAAGACAGCTCTGGGGACCGAAAGGAAGGGCAGATCATTTCAGCTGAGCCCCATCAATGGAGGCGTGATCAAGAGGTGGGGCTTCTTTCCAGACACCCTTCGTAAATTTCTGTGGCGCAAAGACAGATGACCTGTTAGTTAAACATTTGAGTTTGTGGAGGAAGAGCCCTAGAAAAATTTGAAAGATGTATAAATCCATTTTATTTTCTTCCTTTTTTTCAGCAAATGTGTGTTTTTCATGGAATAAGATGGTAAAGGAAAGGAGAGGCAAAACAATGAATAACAAGTTTTGAAAGCCATTAAAAGAAATAAACACTTTTTGAGAATGAGAAATGCCACCAATTTATTAAATGGGGAGGCAAGAGCATGATAAATGACTCTAGAAGATTACAGACTTTCAGCAATGCCTTTTAACTCTCTCTCTGTGAAGGTCAGCTCTAATTACCAGGACAGTGCCACTGCTGTTAAGATTGTAGGAAACCACAACAAAATAGGGAAGGATACAGACGCTGATTACTTGAACTAATTAAGTACATTCAAATCTGTAGTCCCAATGATGTTCTCCACACAGACATTTAGAAATGAGCTGAAGGCATCAGCTCTACACGTCAGACAGGGAAGGCACGGTAGCTGGTGAGAACCATGCAACAAGTTTTCTTTCAGTCATTATTTAGATTTTGTTCTTATGATGAGGCAGAAGGAGATAAATGAATAGAACATATGCCAATATGAATAGATCGAATGCCATTTCATGAGCAGGGAAAAAAAGAGTTCAAACAGCAAGTAAAGAATCAGTATGTGCATACTATGAATGTGAAATAATTTACTTTTGAGAAGCATATAAAGATATTATTAAAGGAGTATTATTCTCCTCAAAGTAATACAAAGTAACATAAACATGATAGTCAGTCAGTCAGTCAGTCAAGCAACACTGAACTGAGTGGTCAAAGTGTGCCTGGCAGTGAGCCAAGAGACCCATTTGCTATAGGGCAGAGCTCAAAACCCATTTAAAAAAAAAAACTGTTATTGGTAGCACGTCGTCCTTCTTTGAGTGTGGATATAATTTTGGAAGAACCCTAAAGTGATTCTGAGCTAGCCTAGAATAAAGTAGTTGACTGACGAGTAATATAATTTTGGTTACCAACCAGATATGACTAAGCAGTACTAAGAGGGCTTACTCATGTAATTTGTACAGTGGCTTTGATAGAAATTTCAAGAGGAAAACCCAAAAATTCTTTTGTAACCTCACCATTACTGGAAAAAAGCATGTCACCTGCCAAGACCCTGCTCTGAAAGATGCCTACGTGAATGTTTGGTCATTTATTGAAAATTCTATCTTATTGCTATATTCCACTTGCATATGTATAGGAACTTAACCAACATGAAGTATTTGTTTTTCACTTTGAAATATGTCTGGAAGGAAAATTTATATTTTGAAACTTATTTAGAATTCGAGGGAGTCAAAGTCTCCTAGGCCAGGTGTATTTTACAAAGAGTTACCATTTTCTGGATAAAAAAGCTGACCACTAAATGATGAGCCCTGTAAGAGGGTAGAGAGCATCCTTAATCTTCATCCATTCTATAATTTTCTGAATTACCAAAAAGGCCGCTCACAGGGATTAATACTCAACTCCTCCTCCCTGGTGTGGAGACTGGCATATCAACTATCCAACTAAAACTCTTACTGGTTAGCTCATATAGAGAGAAAATTGTTAGGTCTTCAAGAAACAGAAAAGTTCTGTCTTCTACAGACTTACAATATTAAAATGTAGTTGAATATATAGGATATGTATATGTAATACATATTATATACAAGATATGTAAATATACACATACATATTGAAGTCTCTACAAGCCCACATATGCTAACTGACAAATTTTGGGTAAAAAAAAAAAAAAAAGGCACAGAGGTTCAGAAGAGGTAGCAATCAGTATAGCTCATGAATTTAGCTGTTGTATTTCCAAGTTAGTAAATAGCTATTATGGTCAATTTATTCATCTGTATTTTAAGAAATAAAGTAGAAAAACATGTGCCACAAAATGTAAATCATCCTTCCTCCTAGCTCCAAAATTAAATCTTTGATCAAACGTCTGCAGCTATTTTCAGAATAACTGTATACTGTTCCAAAGGAAAGGTGGCTCCCATTTAAAGACTGTTTTTTGAGAAATGCCTGATATAGCCAAATCTACCTGATAATTTCAGTAAAAGCAGAAGTGGTAATTGGTCTCAACTAGGCATAATATTGGAGAAAATTTAGGAGAAATCTCACAGGCTAAAGTACGTGATACAGAGGTGAGGAGACTCCGTTTTCTTCACTTTAAACTGTTTTATTGAGATATTATTCATGTATCAAAAAATTCACCCCTTTAAAAAGTATAATTCAGTGGATTTTATAGTACTCATCTTGCAACCTTGATAAAGTTGTTTGTTAGTTGTAATTTTTTTGTGTGTGGATTCCTTAGGGTTTTTCTATAGAGAAGATCATACCATCGAAGAATAGAGACCGTTACACTTTTTTTTTTCCTTTTCCAATTTGAATGTCTACTGTATCTTTTTCTTAAATCATTGCCCAAGTAAGAATTTCCCATGCAATGTTGAATAAAAGAGCAGATACATTTGTGCTGTTCCTGAAATTAGGGGGAAGACAGGCACTCTTTAACCATTAGCTACGATCTGCACTTTTCCCCGATTCTCTTCAGCAGGTTGAGAAAGCTGCCTTGTTATGGCTAGCGTACAGAATATCACTATCTTGGAAGGATGCTGGTTTGTCAAATGCTTTCTCTGAATTTATAAAGATGCTGGTGAGGCTTTTGCCTTTTATTCCATTACTTGGGTGTATTACACTAATTGATTTTCAGATGTTAAACAAACCCTATGTTCCTGGGATGAATTTTACTTGCTCGTGGTGTATCATCATTTTTAAATGTTGCCACATTCAGTTTACTAGTATTTTGCTAAGGATTTTGCAACTATATTTGTAAGGGATATTAATCTGTGCTCTTAGTTCCTTGAGATGTCTTTGTCTGATTTTGGTATCAAGGTAATAATACTGACCTCATAAAATATTTCAGTTTTGCCACCTCCTCTATTTTTCAGAAGGGGTTATAAGTGTTGGTATTAATTCTTCTTTAAATGTTTGGTAGAATTCACCAGTGAAGTCTAGGCATTGCTCTGTTTCATTGGTTTTGTATAAAAATAACATGGTAATAGAAAGATCTACAGGGAATAGAGAAGACCTGTGTTTTTGTCCTTGATTCTGCTATTGAGAAACAGACTTTTGGCAATCTAACGTTCTGTTTGTTAGAGGTGAGTTAGAGAACATAGAGTTCTATGTTTCTGTTAGAGGTGAAACTATCCATTCTATCTATTTTCAAGGATTGTTTTTGAAGATTAAGTGAAACAATAGATGTATGAGCTTTCTGTAACCAGGAAGTGCCATTCCACTAGACCCCATTCTGTTCAAGTCTTCTCGGCTCTACTATGGAAAATTCTATCTGCAGACAGTTGGAATTTTCATGAAGTATCTGACAAGCAAGCCTGGTACCCTCACCTTTGTCCCTGGGGCAAATATGGCAACCGCAGAAAAAAGAAAAAAACTGTGACAAAAAGGTTAAACTTTTGCTTGCTGACTGTGAGCTAAGCCTCTGAGCAGAGGGCCAATCAGCCACAGTGGTTGCCATACTCTGTCCTGAAAGGAGTACCTGTGGCAATCAATGTACTACCTGATTTCTTCTGTTCCCAGGACTCGTTCTCCCAAACGTTTTACTACCAAAAGTGGAAGTCAGAGCGGTGCCAAGTTCCCTACTCACCAATAAAATTGTCTTTATAAGAAAACCAGCCATTACCTGGACATTTTTTTCAGTTAACCTCAACAGTGAAGACTAATCCCCATCATGCTTTTCACTGTTTAGAAAAAAAGCCAATCTCCAAATAACTTTTTTTTTCATAAAATGGACTATTTCTTACCTACAGAATTACCCAAGGAGCTGCTACATATCTACCTGTATGTCCAAACCTAGCATGAAGTGAATTAATGTGTTTATTGCTCTAACCTTGAGAATAAAGTTTGTCCCCTACTTACACCTGACTACATAAAATCAGTCACCAATGCTGCTCATATCCTGCCCTCCCAACCCTTCCCTCTGTTGTAGGTCTCATGGCCTCTGGCAAAGTCGTCATAGTTTTTGAAGAATGTATGCTTTAAGAAGAGGAAGAAAAAAAAAACTATGACAAAAAGGTTAAACTTCTGCTTGCTGACTGTGAGCTAAGCCTCTGAGCAGTGCCAATCAGTCTGGATGGGCAATGTGACACAGAACTACCATGTTCTTATGTTGTCTACAGCCTTTCTTTTGAATTATTTCCTTGCCTGCATCTTCAACAATTAATTATATTGAAGAAAATCAGAAATCTCTTCTTAAAACATAAATAATTCTTGAAGGGCTATGGCTCCCAGTGACTCAGAGCTTAGAAAAACTTAATATAATTAAATTGCTTTCCTTCTAAGTTCCACCTGAACTCTTTCCATTACATTGAAAGAATGAATAATTTTATTTGGCAGGGGAAAAAAAGGTAGATTAAGATCATTTAGAATG
The DNA here is from genome assembly GCF_011800145.1 of Mirounga leonina. Taxonomy (NCBI): domain Eukaryota; kingdom Metazoa; phylum Chordata; class Mammalia; order Carnivora; family Phocidae; genus Mirounga; species Mirounga leonina. The sequence continues at coordinate 4,400,059 of NW_023270387.1, forward strand.
AGAAGCAATTTGTAAAGTTGAAAAGATTGGCAGGATACCATAGTAAAGGACTTAGGGTACCATAATGGTAACAATTATCACATGCTCACAGTATGTGCTAGGCACAATTCCAAGTGAGGTATTCCATTTAATCCTCTTGACAACCTTACGAAATAGGTACAATTATTATCTTTGTGTTATAGAAGAGAAAACTGACACAAAGGGAGATTAAGAAACTTGTCTAAAGGGGCGCCTGGGTGGCTCAGTTGATTAAGCATCTGACTCTTGATTTTGGCTCAGGTCATGATCTCAGGGTCATGAGATCCAGCCTCAGTGCAGAGTCTGCTTGAGATCCCTTCTCTCTCCCTCTCCCTCCACCATTTCCCCTACTTGCTCACTCGATAGATAGATAGATAGATAGATAGATAGATAGATAGATAGATAGATAGATAGATAGATAAAATCTTAGGAAGGAAGGGAAGGAGGGAGGGAGGGAGGGAGGGAGGAAGGAAGGAGGAAAGAAACTTGTTTAAGGACACATCACCAAGAGGTAGAGCCAGAATTTAAACCTAGGTCTATCTGAACTCTACTTTTAAAAACTGAAGTATAATTTGCATAGAGTAAAAAAAAAATCACCCCTTGTATGTACAGAAAACCATTTTCTTGGTTTTTTTTTTATTCTTATGTTAATCCCCATACATTACATCATTAGTTTTAGATGTAGTGTTCCATGATTCATTGTTTGTGCATAACACCCAGTGCTCCATGCAGAACGTGCCCTCCTCAATACCCACCACCAGGCCAACCCATCCTCCCACCCCCCTCCCCTCTAGAACCCTCAGTTTGTCAGAAAACCATTTTCTTATACCAAATCTTCTATAAAGTCAGTCTCTGCCAAATAATGAAAGAGGAAAATTTCTAAAAGCAGTTGTTAAGTATCTTATTTGGATTTCCTCCCCACTGAACACTGTAGAAAAATTTGTACTTAGACACAATAAGCTAAAATTGAGAAATTATGTAGTTGGCCTCTTTCTTCCTCCCAAAAGGAAGCAAGCTGTTTCAACAGTGTACAGAGATGTCCTCAAGTGCACCGTGTGAGCGACACACAAGGAGAGGAGTTGCTCCATCCATCCCATCAGCAGATGTAGAAGGCGAGCTTGTTCAAGAGAGGCAAGGCTGGGAGTGGAAAGAGGATGTACGGATGGGCTTGGAAGGCAGGCAAGATACTTGCTTGAACCAAAGACCTATTACTTACTGACCCTCAGAGAAGTCACTTACCTCTCATTTGTAAAACGGAAGTAATTGTAGCACTTTTATATAACTGTGGTGAGGATTAAGTAAGATGTAGAAAACACAGACAATGGATTAGTTTCCAGTACCAGCAAGGAGATTAAATGGTATGGTAGCTGGTGGTGGTGTTAGCATGCAGCTACCCTCGTACCCCAGCCAGAAGCATCTCACTCTTCTCTGAACAGCTGTGGAATGTCAGGCAATTCTTTCTGAAGAGACACCCCATGGTGAAAGCCAGAGGAAGCGTACCTCCCTGAGAGGAAGAAATATCTACGACTTCCTTTGCATCCTAGGGGATACCCAGAGAAAGACAGTAATTGCTTTCTCCCTTAGAAAGTTAATGCTCTCTTATACAGTTTTGCCACAGTGACTAGAAATTCTGGTCCAATCCTTTCCCTGAGCACAATATGGGATGAGGAGGGAACAGGAGTCGGAAGTTCTCTGGTTCCTTTCTGAGGGTTGGGATTTAAGAGAAGGAAGGTATGGAGGGGGCTCTGTAAACTCATCAGACCCCTCTGGCTGGGTGTTCAGATCCATGAGGATGAGGAACTTGGTCAGTGTGAACTCTTCTTTTTTCTATGCTTCCACAGTTGCTCTCTTTTGACTCCCAGAGACTTCTTCTGAAAAATGCTATACTTTGTAAACCAAGGTGGGGGAGGGATTCTTCCAGCTTTGGAGCATTTGTGAATCATCTCTCACCAGGGGCTGAGGTGGATGTGGTTGGTGCTGACTCTGCCCACCCACTCTCCCTGCCTGGGCCTCTGGGTAAGCTGGTAATAAAGAGATATGTAATAAGACAAAAGCAGAGGGAAGTAAAAGATGACCCTAGACTTAAATCCTGCTTACCTAGGATTAAAAAAAAAAAGAAAAAAAAGGCAATGATCACATATATGTGACTTATTGCCTCTGGCTGAATGCAAACTACTGGAGCAAACAGCCTCTGTCTTACTCGCTTCCTTTGGATTATAGCACCTTATAATGCAGGAGGTGCTCAGGCTCACAGCATTTGCTTGTATTATATGGAGGCGACATGTATGCTGCAAAAAGACCTGGATCAGAAAAACGTAGGGTCTAGTTCTAGCCCTGGCACTGCTCAATCTATCTGGGCCTTCACTGCCTCAAATTTAAAAAGTTGAATTGGATTATCTCTAATCCAACTTTGAGCTCTAAAATGAAGGAGGGAGGGAGGGCGGGAGGAAGGAAGGAAGGAGAGAAAGAGGGCTTCTATCAGACAAAATTCAATCACAGAAAACTCCCTAAGGAAGCATACTTGTCAGTTAATGGCTTCAGAGAATGGGAAAGTTACTGCCACTGTTTTAAGACAGACTTTGGTGAATTAAAAAGGATGTGGACCAAGAATGAAACTTTCCATCCCAGACAGATGCAAGACAGAGAATGTGGATGAGCCAGTGAAAATGACCCATTTCCAGTCATTCTGCAAGTTGGTCCTGCTACGTTGAGTTAGCACATCTGTACCTTTTCTTTTATTTGGCCTGTGGTAATAGTGAAACGTTTCTCTTTATTTGCTAAGGCCTGAGCATCCGTCTAGCTCCTCGTCTTTGTAATTCATAAGGTGAAGAGAGAACCAGTGGATTAAAATGCACAGCATCAGGACTGTGCACTTTCACGGTTTCGAGTGTCTATGCACTGCTCCACGGAATAGAGCAGGAAAGGAAAGTCTTTTCTGAAATGCAGATAACAAAAATCTTATCTTGCAGTAACAACCTCCAGCAATCAATTACGTTGCTACTAGCTGATAGTAGTAAAACCTTTTTCAATACATGAAATTTATTTTATTTATTTACTTATTTATTTAATGTTTTATTTATTTATTCATGAGAGTTGGAGAGAGAGAGAGGCAGAGGCAGAGGGAGAAGCAGGCTCCCCGCCTAGCAGGGAGCCCGATGTGGGACTCGATCCCAGGACCCTGGGATCATGACTGCGCCGAAGGCAGACGCTTAACCATCTGAGCCACCCAGGTGCCCCCATGAAATTTATTTTAAAAGACAGCTATCATATCTGTCCACTAAATTTCCACAAGCCTTCAATACTCCCTTCCCCTACATTCAAATGTTAACCAATATTTCTTTCAATGACTACCTATGTACTTTGAACCTAACTTGAATTTCCCCCAATGAATGAACTGGTTAATTAATTAATTAAAAAGAAAGTGCTACTGGGCTCACTCCTTTAGGAAGCTAAAACATCTGATGGTTCTCAGAAGGAGGTAATTATCGATGTCTACTATAGTTGGCTGACTATAAAAATGTAGGATTTACTTTTGAAACATCATCCAAAGGGTGGTATGTGGTAAACACTACAGAGGGAGGGGAGCTGGGTGGCTCAGTCGGTTGAGCGCCCAACTCCTGATCTCAGGGTGTGAGGTCAGATCCCACGTTGGGTTCCATGCTAGGTGTGGAGACTTCTTAAAAAAAAAAAATAACAGAGGGAAATAAAAGAGACGTAAAGATATTTAGCAGCCTGCAGTCACAACCTCAATCTTATTTTCCACTACCCTCCAGTGTGAAAACACTGCACTATCAGGGAGATGGATACATATATCAGGCCCTAACATAAACCATGAGCCAGAGAGGCTCCCCAATTAGGAAGAGAAAGCAGAGCACACACTGAAACATAGTCACACTCTAGAGGAGATTAGTTGAGAAGTCATTTCAATTTCTCAGTGTGTACAGAATCCTCTATAGGTAAAATTTACTCAGACTGGCTAATTTTTAGTATTGTGTCATTCAAGATTCAAAATTCCTAACCAGCATCTTATACCATATTTATACATATACAGATACATCTTATACCATATTGAACATAAAATGGAACAAATTAAATCCCAGTTCAAAGTCCCGGTATGAATGCTAAGGGCCACTGTAATACTTTACAAGCAAAATTCAAGTTAAATAGATTGCTCAGAAGAGTTAAAAGTTCCAAAACAAAGTTAGACCAAATGAATTTTTAATGTAAAGCACTATAAATACAGCTGATTTTATACCAAAGACTAAGAGATGAATGCACTGGTTTAACCACCATATCTAAAGAATACCTCTTCTAATTTTTGAAGCATTTAGAACACAAGAGAAAGAAGAAGAGTGAGGAGATTAAAGTGTTTTTACTGCCCGTCTTGTGGTAGCTCAGTGCTGGTAAACACAGGATTATTTATTAGCTTGTCTGAATATGGAATAACATGAATTCCCAATTTATTCTTGAATCTATGTAAGAATTGCGTTCCCTCACCATCACTCCCTCCCCGCATAAAAACTTTCCCCTGGTCTGGTTACAGATACCCAGAGCAAATTTAAAGGAAATCCTGAGAGTTCTATAGATCCCTTAGATGAGTCACGAATATAGACTTCTTTTATTTCATGAGATCCATGATAAAATACTAGGTAAAACTAGATAAAATCCAGGCCCAGGGACATAACCTAAGAACTGGTAGCTACAGGGGTGTCTGGGTGGCTCAGTCAGTTGAGCATCCAACTCTAGGTTTCAGCTCAGGTTGTGATCTCAGGGACATGAGATCAAACCCCACGTCCGGCTCCATGCTCACTGCAGACTTGGCTTAAGTTTCTCTCTCCTTCTCCCTCTGCCCCTCACCCCTCACCCCTGTTCTCTCTCTCTAAAATAAATAAATAAATAAATCTTTTAAAAATAAATAAATAAAAATAAAAACTGGGAGCTACAAAGCCATGCCTGTATTTGGAAAAGGCAAAACTGAGTAGGTAAAGCGATTTGTAGTGATCACAGTAAATGATTTACAATTAAGGAAAACTACACCTCATGTATGTAACCTTACAAGCAGCATGGTTTTGATCATAAATACTGCTTGAGAGTACGCAGAGGTCCCAGAGGAATACAATGACATTGAAAGATAAATGTGATGACCATAGACACAGTCCTGGAAATTCTCAGTGAACATAGTGTATTGTTGACAGGTGGCTTTTAGAACATCTTTATACTTAATGTAAATATTTAGTGAAGGGATGTAAAGCTCGTTGAGAAGTATCCGATTCCATGCAGACCAAGGGAATTAAAGCAAAATTTTCTTTTACATTTTAAAAAGATTTTTTTTTTAAATTCCACAATTCCAATATTGCCGCAGGAACATCCTCTGTTACTTACAAAGTCTAGGTCTGTGAGGTTGGCTAAGGAAGAATTCCTTAACAAGAGTTTTCTAATACAGCTCCTATACTGAAATTATTTTGTTATATTAATATTCACATTCAAGAAAGATTACATTAAAATAAACACTTTTATATGTGAATCCCTTCTGATTTGGTATCTGAATATCTCCTGCTATTTACAAAGATTATATATTGGAAATAGTTCTTTTTTAAAAAAATCTGAAATCCAATTTATGTTATCAAAACTGTAAGACGGTTCAGAGTGTCAAAAAACAAACCAGAGCCATTATTAATCAAAGCACTGAGTATAAACAGTGCAATTTAGAATAACTTGAGTACACAATATAGTTTAATTTCAAGTAAAATTCATCTTTCGTGTCAACTAAAACAAATTATAAGTATTGTATCCAGTTATAAGTTACAGTGTTTTATCAAGTCTGTGATGATCAGTGCTGTCCAGTATCATAGCTACCAGCCACATGGCTACTGGGCATTTGAAATGTGGCTCGTGTTAACTGGTAGCTGAATTTCACATTTTACTTTAATTAATTTAAAATTAAATAGCCCCATGTGGCTAGTAGTTACCATATAGACAGTACAGTTCTGCACATTGAAAACTTACATAACTTATTATATAAGTATGTTAATTCTGCTCTCCAAAGATAATAGTCAAGCTCAGCACTGAAAGTGATTGACTCATTACCTATAAAGACTTAAACTTTAGGAATTTTTAACCCACCACTGGTATTTTTCACCCACCGCTATATCCTCAGTAATTGTCAGAATGCCTGAGCAATTACTGTATACGTGAATAAATATATAATGCTAGAAGATGAAAAAAAAAAAGAAAATATTCCTATTTTGCCCCTATTTTATTACTAAGTCTTTGCTAACCATGTGGATCGTCTTCAAACTGGAAAGAAGGAAATGAACCTGGTAGTGACTAGGCAATACCAGTTTAAAATGCTGCTTTAGCATCTCTTGCTTTAAAATGCCATCATACATGGGCGCCTCGGTGGTTCAGTCGGTTGAGCATCTGACCCTTCACTCTTGGTTATGCTCACGTCATGGTCTCAGGGTCATGAGATCAAGCCCCACTTCAGCCCTGCACTCAGGGCAGAATCTGCTTGAGATTATCTCCCCTTCCCTCTCCCTCCCCCTCTGCTCCTCCCCCAGTTCACCCTCAATCTCTCTATTAAACAAGGGAATGAATGAATAGTCTTTAAAATGCTGTAATACAATATTTTTCCAAATAGGATCAATTGACAAACTATTTTTAATAAAATGTTAGTCATGTTATAGAATACATTTAGTATAAGCACATTTTGAGTTATAAGTAAGAATTAAACAATTTGGGATGCCTGGATGGCTCAGTGGTTAAGCGTCTGCCTTCGGCTCAGGTCATGATCCCAGGGTCCTGGGATCGAGCCCCGCATCGGGCTCCCTGCTCGGCGGGAAGCCTGCTTCTCCCTCCCCCACTCCCCCTGCTTGTGCTCCCTCTCTCGCTGTGTCTCTCTCTGTCAAATAAATAAATAAAATCTTAAAAAAAAAAGAATTAAACAATGTAAGGGCTTTTGTATTTGAGTCTTTGTTTTCTTGCCATAGGTTTATGAGAAAAACACAGATCACATCTGTGCTAAGTGAAAGAGAGAGGTTACCAGAAAGGATGTGATGGTGAAGGTTTTACAGTGGCTTGAAGAGAAGAAGCTGGAGCCAGAAGTGAGTTATTCCCTGACTGACGGTAGTAACAACTAGAGTACAGCTAATAATGCTACTCGTTTGGCTACAGGTTTTAAAACATGTAATTGGGGAAAAGCTAGGACTTTTGTTGAGTTATTAGTTTTTCTACTTCCTCTTGTTAAATAGTGAAGAATGTGCCTTGGATAGTGTTAGTTTTTACTCCTTTTTGTCCCATTATGAAAATTTTAATACAAAAGAAATGTATTTATATCACAGATTTTCATTAAATATTATTAAAAATGCCAAATATGCTCTTGGATTTTGGTAGACTAGAAAATCTCAGAGGGGAAATTGCATATTTTCATCCAAAGGTTCGTAAGAGAATGCTGACTTTATCAATGTCGCGTGGACAGGTTAAGAGATGTACTCACATAAAAGCACTAATTAAAATTTTTCAAAAAACAAATTTATAGTATAGCAGGTATGATTTAGCCTCCAAAAATCATTTATTTTCACATTAATATTTAGAAGTTGAAATAGATTAGTTTTATGGGGTTACGGTATTTTGATTATAAATTTATTTTCATTGTATATGAATTATATGCATAAAAATTCTAGACACTTTTTTAAAAGATTTATTTATTCACCTTAGAGAGAGAAAGAGAGAAAGAGAAAGTGCTAGGGAGCAGGGGGAGGGGTAGAGGGAGAGAATCTCAAGCCGACTCCCTGCTGAGCGCGGAGCCCCACACAGGGCTCCATCCCAGGACCCCGAGATCATGACCTGAGCCAAAACCAAGAGCCAGAAGCTCAACTGAGTCACTCAGGTGCCTCCCAAATTCCAGACACTTCTATGTCTATGCATAACTAATTAAGGTTAAAGCAAAAATAATTTAAGTCAAAATTGGGATTAACAAAGTTGTTTTGGTTTTCCACTGTTCTTTGCTTCCTTTGGAGGAGTCTGGCTTAGTACTCAGGTTGTTTGGAGGGGCTGACAGTAACTTTAATGGCTGCCTATGACCTTCAGAACATCCAAACTCTATCATGAAGGAGCTCTGGCCACCTTCTCCAGCCCTCTCTCTTTCCTGACATGGACCCTGCATTCCCAACATATCCACTTATCCAAATTCCCAGAAAGTTTCTTGTTCTTTCATATCTCCATGCTATACCTAATGCTCTTTCATTCCTCAGATTTATTTTTAATTAATTAATAAATATATTCATCTATTTATTTTGGCTTAGGCTGCTGCCCACATCGCACTGTATTCAAATCTTAATTCAGGGTTATGGTAAGCTTTCCCAAGTAGGCATATTCTTCATGCTTTCTCCTGGGACTACTGGTACTCCTCTTTCAAAGGTTCTATGTCGTACTGATATTTTAACTGTCCTATCACCCTTATTTATCCATAAACTCTTCAAGCCCAGGAAGGTGTATTTCCAGTGCCTGGCTGATTCCCAAATACACAGTTAGCAGCCATAGTTTTAAATGAGTGAAGAGTGGGGTGGTAAACCTCACAACTTGAAAATTGTGTACACCTAGAGAAATTATATCCTAGAGGATTAAAATACTTGGAAATGTCATTATCAATCCATCTTCAATAATCTTTGGAGAATTATAGAGAACTAAAACATTGCAAAAGAATTAAGATGAGTATATATTTTGGCCTAACTTCAAAAAGGGGGTACAAGTGAATTCTGGACACTACGTCCATGCCTCGATGGATTAGTTTTCTAGAGCTGTGTAACAGAACACCCCAAACTCGGTGGCTTAAAACAGCAGAAACATTTTCTCTTACAGTTCTAGCAGCAGGAAGCTCTAAATCAAGGTTTTGACAGGGCCATGCTCTCTCAAAAGGCTTAGGGGGAGAATCTGTTCCATGTCTTTCTCTTGACTTCTGATGTTACTGGCAATCCTTGGCATTCCTGTGCGCTCGTAGACACATCACAAAATCTCTGTCTGGACTGTCATGTGGCCTTCTTCCTGTATGTCTGTCTCTGCTCTCTTCTCCTTCTATAAGGACACCAGTTACACTGGATTAGGGCTCACCCTAATGACCTCATCTTAACTTGATTACAACTGCAAAGACCCCATTGCCAAATAAGGTCACATTCACACAGAAAATGAAATGGAAATTTCTGGGACTTAACAAATGTTCAGTAAGAACAAAGGGATGCCAAACTGATAATATTTTCATTTGCTTTAAGGCCATTACACTGCTTGATCTGGATAACGTCAAAGACATAGTGTGCTTTGATTTAAAAGGCATTTAACATTATCATTATTTCTACTTCGTATTTCTGCTCTCCTAATTAGCTGGTTTAGGTGAATTCAGAACTGGTTAGCCAAATTCCCAAAATATGCATATTGCATATTTTGCATATTATCAACTTTGATGGGTAGTCTATAGTGCTCTGCAGGGTGCTATAATACATACTTGGAAATTGTTTTATCAAAAATTTATATCAGGGTATGTTTATCTAACTCATGGATGATTCAAAAACATAAAGGGTTGATAACATAGAAAAACAAAATGAATATTTAAGTACCTTTATACATAATTGTGCTAGACCTGTATTAAATTTAAATCAATTGAATTGAACAAGGATATATGTGCCTATTCTCCTAATTCTGTAAACAGGAAAAATATGAGAAGAGGAATCATCAACCAGGTTCCAGCTCTCATTAAGACAATGAAATTCTATTTTCCAAAATGCTTTCATTGGTGTTACTAATAATAGTATCATATTTGCAGAGACTTTTATGGCTGCAAATCATCAGGAGGTAGTGAGGAAGTCCAGGTCATTCCCACTGAGAGTAAAAAGTGAGCAAACAGGGCAAACACTCTGAAGACCTTGGTCAACATTCCAGAGGAAAACCTTGAAGAGAACACAGAGCCCAGGTGAGATTCTAGGTGCTGTATGTGTATGGTATTAGAGCGGAATCCTGATTGAGACTGAGAGATGTAGGACTAAAATCAGTTTAAATAATGAAGAAAATATACTGGTTTATAAACCAAAAATGCAAGGAAAAATTACAGCTTTGGTCATAGTTGGATCCTAGGGCTCAAATAATATCACCAGGACTAAGGCCCGCCCTTCCTTCCTTCCTTCCTCCCCATGAGCTTTGCTTTTCTCTGCATTGGCTTTATTGTAAGGGAAGCTCTCTCTAATGGCAACTTTCAGCGGCCCAGACCTATACCCTACCAGCTTAACCACCCAAATAGAGTGGCACTTCATCCTCAGTAGTTCTAGCAAAAGTCTCAGGTCTAACACTCACTGATTCAAATTAGGTTAAAAGCCAGCAGTATAACTCATGATTTTGACACTAATTGGCGATCAAGAGTGGGTTAGGGAAAGCGCAAAACTCATGGATTGCAGTAGGAAAAGGATGGGAGAGCCTATAGATGCTAGACAAGCAAAAACAATAAATATCTCCCATACATACAGTCCTTTCCCTTCTGGTGCCAGAGCCCATGTGGCCCTTCACACTCATGTTAAATAGAAAGAATTCAGGCTCCATGGCTTTGTAACAATGCAAACAAACAAACAAAAAACACCACACATCACAGAAGATATGCTATTACAATTAGAAGGATTAATATTTCTTATCCTATTAACTCTTGAACTTTTCCAGTTAAAAGCAACAAAAGCTTCAGTTCAGATGCATTTAAATATCCGGTCTGATAGGAGTAACTTCCATCTGTGAAGAATAAATCAATTAATTAATTTAAAATTAAACAGCCCCATGTGGCTAGTAGTTACTATATAGGAAGATAAATTAATGAAGATAAGAATTGATGATGAAAATGTATAGCAAAGTCAAAAGACATAGCTGATCATTCTTTACAACAAGTTACTTCCACAGAAACAAGGGAGATTTCTCCAATTGAGAAAAAGAGCCCCTTCAGACTAGCCATTGAAATACAGATGTCAGGGGGCAACACCAGACTGTGAGAAACAAGGAAAAAACACAAACTAATCCCTGAGTTAGAGCCTCACTTCAGAGACCATCATGGTCGTGAAAGAACCTTGACTAGTGCCCAAATTTAGATTAGACCTAAAATTACGGATATGTGAGACGTTCAATGACTGCCACTCTAATTGAAGTCTTTGATCAAATGATCTACAGATATGTCTTAAGTGTCCCTATATGGAAAGGATCCGGCAAGGAAACATCCAAGTCAGTACCGGCTGGTCTCACTGCTTCCATCTCCCTCTCTGCCGGGCTCTTCCACAAATCCCACCTACCTAATCTCTTATAAATACTATTTTCACAACGCTAGCTGCTTTACAAAACTTTGAAATGATTCCCTGGTAGTAAGTGCATTAAACCTAAATCTCCCATCCTCGATTTTAAAGCCCTTTTGTAACTCAGACCTGCCTCGCAGCCAGTCTGTTCGCCACAGTCCCTAACACATACTCTACATCTTGTTTTGATCATTTTACTGTTCAACTATACACTCCGTGCTCTTTTCTACTTCCAGGACTTGGCACACATTGATTCCCTACTAGGGTAGGAAGAATTATGTCTCCATAAAGATTTTCCTGTCCTAATCCCTAGCAGTTGTGACCATGTTACCTTTATGACAAAGGGGATTTTGCAGGTATCATTAAGGATATCTTAAAATGAAGAGATTATTCTGGATTATCCAGGTGGGCCCAATATAATCACAGGGTCCTTCTAGCAAAGAATCAGAAGGGTCCCAAGGCAGACAAAGGTTGCAGGGATGTGCATTAAAAATACAATAAAGGGCCACAAGCCAAAGAATGTCAGCAGTGTCTGGAAGCTAGAGAAGGCAAGGAATGGATTCTCTCCTAGGAGCCTCCAGAAGGAATGCAGTCCTACCAATACTTTAATTTTAGCCTCATAAGAATGACCTCCTGAACTGCAAGCTAGCACCTCTGTGTTATTTTAAGACACTGGGTTTGTGATAATTTGTTACAACAGCAGTCAGAAACGAATATATCCACCAACACCATCTTCACTAAGTAATCATTTTCCACACCGTATTCTTTACGAAGACTTCTCTGACTTCTCTCTTTTACGGACATGTCCTCTGTCAAGGGCTTAGATACAGAATGTTCTTTCTTTTTTAGTGTGCTGTCTTGAGTGACCTGGAAACCTCTTGACAGAAGGGATCACCAGAACTAATGCTTCACATTCTCCACTGGAGTTTTGTACTACATGCACAAGGCAGGCTTGCTGGTTCTATCATGTAGTCGGTCAGCCAACATTCATCGAGAGTAGGATTCATACAAAGTAATGTGCCACAACCTGGGGGACATAGTACAAAGAACTAATATCCTTGTCCCCTAGAAAACTATCTTGGGAGTGATAAAACACACACTCGACCAACTCAATGAGAATCCAGGACAGGCTAAAGAAAATGACAGTTAGGAAGGAAAAGTTTTAGGAGTTTAGATGTGGAAGAGTCTTCTTGTGAGATTCCAAGATAATCTCACACAAGTAGCATACTGTCCTACTTAGCTTTATCATGCCTATGCTTGATGTCCTTCCTTCCTATCTACTTCCCTCAAGCTAATCCTCTTCCTCATGACACTTTCTGGTATTTTTATTTGATTTGGGGATCACCCCAGTGAGCCAAGGACAGAGCTCAGAAACCTATCTCTCTGAAGTGGTTCTGACTCCTCTCCTCTCTCCTCTTCGGTCTGTTTCCACTACCCAAGCCTACCACCTATATTTACCTCATAATTTCTACCATCTTCATCAGCATGCTCAGTTTTCATTAAAGAGAACCTCATGCTCTCTCCTCAGTCCCCTCACTATGCCTTGAATGCGAAGTTTTACAAGCACTTATGGAACACTGACCTCCTTATTGAGAGACTATCTGTGTATGTCAAGGTGGATCCATAGGCTCCCTATCTGTTAACTTAATTTTTTTTTAATTTTTTTATTGTTATGTTAATCCCCATACATTACATCATTAGTTTTAGATGTAGTGTTCCATGATTCATTTCTGTTAACCTAATTTTAAAAACTGATCTTTCTGGGTGCCTGGGTGGCTCAGTCGTTAAGCATCTGCCTTCAGCTCAGGTGATGATCCCAGGGTCCTGGGATCGAGTCCCACATCGGGCTCCCTGCTCAGCGGGGAGCCTGTTTCTTCCTCTCCCACTCCCCCCACTTGTGTTCCAGCTCTTGCTATCTCTGTGTCAAATAAATAAATAAAATCTTTAAAAAAAAATAAAAATAAATAAAAACTGATCTTTCATTTGATTAGACTGTGTAATACAAGGTGATTTGACTAATTTTATGTCATTCAAACTTCTTCAAAATGTACTGTTTCATACAATAGGGGTTTCATTGTTGAAAAATTTGGGCCACAGTGGATTAAACAATTAGAGAATCCTTTACTATAGAGCTTCTCAGAGCCTTTGTTACACTAAAGTGCCCTGTAAATCCACAAGAGGGATATGGGATGCAATATATCAAAAAGTTACTCCACCTCAAAATCCTAGTTTTGTTGTTGCTGTTAGTTTTGTTTGTTTGCTTTGGTTACCATTCATATCAACAATTTTGGAGATGACAGTTCAGTAACTATCAATACAGTGAAGAAAGCTCTGAAATCTCCAAGTACTAGCTCTTCCACTAACTATCTATATGGCTAAAGCTTCTGGGGACTGTAATCATTTCCCCATTTATAATTGAAGGGGGAAATTAGATCATCTCTGAGGTCCCTTCCAGCTCTAACCTTCTATGATTCTATTTTCCCAGGATTAATCTAATTGCCCAGTGGTTTGGATTGTGTTCAGACAATGAACAACTTTCATTTTCAATTACACTTGATTCTAGAAAAGGCACCTCCATTTTAAATGTTGGAAGTCTTATAACTTTATGTACATGTAAAGCAGAGCTACTTACGGCATCAACTGCATGTGAACACTGGCTACTCCATAAAGGTACAAAGGATGAGTAAATTACAAGTGATCTAATTACTGGTCACAGAACTGGAGTAGTCCTCAAAAATGGCCATACCTCAGTCAATCTGGCTTCATGAATTATCATGTTTATTGTTTTGGGTGTTTTTTTTTTTTTTTTTTACACAAAGTCCAAAACGACCCAGAATAATTATACAATTTGCTAGCTCAAATTCACAAAACTAGGGACTATTAAATCTGCCTGAAAATGTAGTGTTAAAATTTTATTACTCATGAAAAGGGTAAGACAACAAATACACAGCAACCACCTAAAGAAATAAAATGGTGACAATAAGGATGAAGCCCCTTAGGACTCCTCTTTCTGAATGCATTCTTCCTCTTCTCCTCAGAGGTAACCAACCGTATTTTCAATAGTAAGTAAGACAAAGAAATAAACGTGAAAAGCTCTGAAGTAAATACTATTGCAACCAGTTCTTCAGAATTGTCCAGAATAATTTTTGATATATCAATTTTATTTCAAAATTCTCTGCATGAACACATTTTGTTGCATAGGATTTTTGAAATGTTAATCACCAATAAGGATGTACTTGCTATATATTGTTATATAACTTACCTGAAAATGAGTGAGTAATGATACAAACGTCATCACAACATATGAGAAGAGCATCTGTCGGAAGCTCCTTCATAACATCCCAGGCTTTGCCCTGATTTATCAACAGCAAAGCATGATGAGTCACTTCCCCCCATTGGAGATTTTTGCCAAGCACTTTTCTCTCTTTCTCTTTCTTCTTCTCTCCCTCCCTATCCTCTCTCTACCTCCCTCAAGCCCTTCTCCTTCCCTCCCTCCCTTTCTTTCTTTCCTTCTCTCTCTTTCATTTCTCTTATTTGCCAAAAGAAAATAAAAATTGACTCAGCTCTCCACACTCCTTTTCAGTACATAATACCTGGAGGTGGGAGGTTTAGAGATGTATCACCATCATCCAAGTGGCCAAAGAATTTACTCAAGGTTATTACGTAATTTGTGGAGATGCTGAAGAAAAGACACAGTGAGTGGGATAGGACTTGCCTTATTCAAAATGGAATTTTACATGAACCAACTTATTCAGATGATTTGTCAACTGTGCATCTCACTTTTATCTAATGGCTCTAGTTTCCAAAATACTCATGTAAGAATTTATTTAACACCGTCATGATATATAACAAGCAGCTTAAAACAAGGTGGTGTTTGGGGGGGGAGGAAGATAAAGGGTTGTTTAAACAATCACTAAATTACCATTTCCCAATGGCTAGGTTAAGATGAACTGTGTATTTGAAGATTGAAAATATCTAGTGAAAACAGGCATAAAGTATTCCCCTAGGACTTCATAAATATAATCTACAGAAGAAACTATCTTGAACCTACCGCTGAGCATGGATGTTCATTCTCATTTGACAGTATCTTCAATCTTCCCACCATCATTTCACAGTAAATGGACATGTTGGTTAAATTTACATCTAAAAGACTAATTGGCGCTAACCGGGTGAATATCTGAGAGCAGAGTATTTCAGGCAAGGAGAAGGGCATGACAAATGGTCTGAGGTGAGGAAGACAAGACAGAACAAAAGGTGGTTGGGGAGAGGAGAGGAGGGGAAGAAGGGCTCAGAAACAAGCCCCATCCCATGGCTTCATGGACAAGGATGAGCCTGTAAAATAAACCAAGCAAGTCTTTGGAAAGTGGGGGGCGGGGGGAAGAAGGCAAAGTTATAGAAACCAAAGGGGAAAAAAAAGTCTCAAGATGTAGAGAGAATTTAGAAGGAGTTGATGTTAGGAAACAGAGAGGTATGATGAGGACTGACACATTCTTGGAGATGGTTATTGTTAGTAAAAAGCTGTATTTCTAATTTCTACCAATATTTACTAAAAACAGAGGAACTCCATGCCAGATCATCTTGTCTGAACTCTTGATTAGTCATTAGTCTGCTTCTTATCAAAGGAGAGTTTAAAATTCAAACTAAGTCGCTTAAGTTTTTAACTAAAATTTAAACCATGTCACTTAAGTTTTTAACTACAAATTCAATCTTTTCAAAAATTGTGCCTCAACTTCTGGCCCAGTCAGTGACTCGATGGCTTGCCTTGCCCTTTGCTACTTTTAAGACGAAGGTATCCTCAGAAAGTTTACTCCTATAGGTAATAGGCTAAAAACACTCTGCATTAATTAGAAGGACCCATGAAGGAGAAATTATAAACTATATCCTCCTAAGCAATATATGGTGTCAGCACGAAACACATGGATTTGAATCAGTTACTTAAAGTGTTCACTTCACTTTTCTGAATTATTTTGCACAGTGAAAACATCAAAAGACAATTAATATGTAGATACATTTTGTGTATTGCCCTGGCAGGGAAGTGATTGATATTTACATTAATGAGCAACCCCAAACACTTGAAGTGTCCTGGTGGGAAAAGGAAGCAGTCACATCTATGGGAAAATGCAATGCTCTATGTTCCAGATATCATTGCTCAGGTAAGTGAGAGGAAAAAATAGATTCTTGAATGCTACGTTTTCAAATGACAAAAACATCATGTCCATTACTAGCATACATTCATTCAAACTAAAATATAAATTATTTTCTAATTATCCTCTGTTTTCAAAAATCCATGCCATTATTCCCTTATATTAAGCCCTAGAGCAGGGGGCCAATGAACACTAGTTCCAGTTTCAACATCAAACCATATAACTCCATTTCTCTGGCAATAAAATGGGGAGAGTACTGTCATCCTATTTACTTTAGAAATGCTAGATTGAGTATATGAGGTGGATGTGTGAGATGTGAATGTACTTAGTAAACATTTTTAAATATCTATAACAAATGCAATTGACTACAATCGTCTCATGTAGTACATACTAAGCCAACTATAAAAAAAATCATTTGGAAAATGCTTGTACTTGCAAAATGTTATTACTGTCCATAAAATATGTGATTTTATGTGTCTCCAAATGGAAGAACTTCTAAGAACATATCAACTTCATACACGCACAGGCCCATATTATCTAGAGAGAATGACTGGAGCGGGGAGAAACTAAGCGCTTCTCTGTGGCAGGACTGCTCACTCTCACTGCTGTATTCCTTCCTCCCTTCTTCCTCATTGGGGAGCCATCACTGTTAACCGGGCATATTGCCATCCAGAACAGATAACATTTTATAGCTTCTCTTGCAGCCAAGTGAGGCTGTTAGACTAAATTCTGGTCAATGGGATGTAAGTTGAAACATCAGGTTTAATATGTCCTTAGAGTACAAGGGTTCTTAAAGTAAAGGTTATCTGTTTCTTCCATCCCTTCGTCCTTTCTGTTGGAATGTGTATATGATGCTGGAACTCAAGCTGAAATCCAGGCCATAAAGAAGAGCCTAGAAGCTGAGGGAAATGGAGCAAAAACGTAAAAGGTGTCTGGGTTCCTGGTACACAAATACCAACTCTAGAGAGCCTACACGTTTTTCATGTGAGAGAGAAATAAATCTTTGTTATTTGGGGTCTTCAGTTATTCACAGGCAAACCTCAGCCTATCTGCATGTTGTATTTATTAGCATGTTTGCTTACATTACCTCTATTTACATGCACAACCATTTATAAACACAAGCACAAATATTAATACATATATATACACATATCTGTGCACACTTAACATAAAACAAAAAGACTATTTCTATTCAACTGTTTAGTGGAACAGATACTTTGAGTGTGGAACGCTCCAAAAGGCCAACAGCATTAAATTCTCCAGTATAATCTCTACGCAGCTAATAAAAGAGTTACCAGAAATTCTAATTCCAAATCTGGTTGTACCACATCCCATCTTAAAATCCTCCAATGGCGCTCTCTTCCTTGAAGATAAAGTCCAGTACGACAGCAGGCACATGGTACCTTCCTAAGGAAGCACCCTGAGTCCTCTCCTGCATGCATCCCAAAATCCAGCCTCACCTTGCCTCTCTAATTGTGCACAGAGAGGCATTCTTCCTCTTGGGAATCCCTTTCCCCAGCCTCTAAATCTAGCTGGCAGATGGCTAACCATCCTTCAAAATTCAGCTCAAATCTTAGCTCCACTAAATGTTTTTCCATGATACCCTTCCTTAGTCATTCCCCTGCTATCCTTGCTGGGTTAGTTCCTTCAGGCCCCTTAGGACTTCAGGCAAGTGCTTATTCCTTCAACAAAAATTTAAGTATGTACTGAGTAGCAGGTACTAGCTTATCTCTATCATAACCATCAAGCATACTGTGATTGATTTTCTAATCTGTTACCAACCATCTTAGGGATTAAAAATAGTATGTTTCCCAATTTCTTTTTTCTTTTTTTTTTTAAATTTTATTTATTTATTCATGAGAGACAGAGAGAGAGAGAGAGAGAGAGAGGCAGAGGGAGAAGCAGGCTCCCAAGGAGCAGGGAGCCCGATGCGGGACTCGATCCCAGGACCCTGAAATCATGACCTGAGCCGAAGGCAGATGCTTAACCATCTGAGCCACCCAGGCGCCCTGTTTCCCAATTTCTTTCATGCTTATCACCCCATACGGATGTTCAGTAATTGATCAACTAATTAATGGGAGTCAGCTCTACTCACTCTTTAGCTGGATGACCACCCAGTACCCTGTTGTCATAGTTCCTTACTCCATTTATTTCATTTCCCTTCCTTTCCCCACTTACATGGCCTCAATTTAGACAGGCTCATCCACAAAGATATCTTAAATCTCAAAATCTGAAAGCTGTCTTACTCATCCTTCCAGCCACCAAACACCCTTAAGCAACCAATCCCTTGACTTCATGCTTTTCTCCAGTCACTAACTCCACTCCCGCTTCACTTCCATTCCTGCCCAACGTGGACCTCAGCTCAAACATTTCCATCGCCCTGCCCTGCACTTTTAATGCCCTCATTCCTCTCATCTTTATGTTGTGTCACACCTACCCCATTGTTACACCTGGTCCAAATTCATCATTTGTTTACAATGCTAGGTGCTACCAGAATACGAATAGGTAGCTGGTGACAGAGAGGACTCTTAGGTTAAGTGGCAGGCATCAAAACTAAAGCAGGTCAGGGGCACCTGGGTGGCTCAGTCGTTAAGCGTCTGCCTTCAGCTCAGGTCATGGTCCCAGGGTCCTGGGATCGAGCCCCGCATCGGGCTCCCTGCTCCGCGGGAAGCCTGCTTCTCCCTCTCCCACTCCCCCTGCTTGTGTTCCCTCTCTCGCTGTGTCTCTCTCTGTCAAATAAATAAATAAAATCTTTAAAAAAAAAAAAACTAAAGCAGGTCAGTTCTCCTTTCTAAAATAGTCTAAGATCCTGACATTCAGTAAAAGCCAGAGAGTTAAGTCCCTCAAGTCAGAAGTAATACTAGCCTTATTTTCTCACTTTTTCACTACAGGTTGTCAACTGCCGCAATTCACAGGATCATCTTCATCTTTGCGCCAGTGGGCCTGGTTCTTCATCAGCCTCTGACGGTTATTACCCTGCTGATTCTGGATAAATCACTTAAAAAGTTGCCTGAGAAAGTCTCTCTTTGAAGGGAAAAAGAATGAACAGTGACCTTCCCTAACTACTATGTTCTCAGGGTAAGTTGTCGGAAGAGAGTCTTGTAAAGATGCTCAGACCTAAAGCAGATTCTGGATGAGGACACTATTTTTAGTTCACAGGCTCTGCGCAGGAAATTCATCACCATGTGCTGTTGGGAAAGTAACACAATTGTTTTTATTTCCCTTGCCTTTTGCTTTCGTTTAAGGGCTATACTTTTTCTTTTATAGCCAACAGGTATTTGGGCCACAATAAGGATAATGATTTAGTAAATATCTAATTCATCATTTCTGGTTGCTGGATGGTGTGGTTACCGCAATCTTTCGTTTGTCTCATAAGAATAGTTGGACAAGTTCATTTCTTTGGTGCCATATTCTCTTCGATCATTGGAAAAGCAATTGATTTCCTTTCCAATTTGGCATCTTGATGTATCCTCCTAATTTGGTCCATTCCCTACTTTAGAACAACCAATTCTTTTAAGATTTATTGAGGACAGGAAGAACACCATGAGTCATAGATAGTACAAAATGGCTATTCAAGACAGCAAGAAAAGCTCTCCTCAAAGGTATAACATATAAGGTTGTATTTTTTTAAAGATTTTATTTATTATTTGACAGAGAGAGACAGCAAGAGATGGAACACAAGCAGGGGGAGTGGGAGAGGGAGAAGCAGGCTTCCCGCTGAGCAGGGAGCCCAATGTGGGGCTCAATCCCAGGATTCCGGGATCATGACCCGAGCCGAAGGCAGACACTTGACGACTGAGCCACCCAGGCGCCCCTAAGGTTGTATTTTAATCCAGCATTCTTTATGTTTTAAAAAGAATCAAATTGTCCATCAGCTAAAAAGAAATTATTTGCAGTGCACTGTACTCTTCTTCACAGAATACACATAAATTAAATGGAAACTGGGTCCTCTCAGTGTTTTTCAATGCCATACCTCTGGAGTTTGCATTTTCTATTCCTTATTCTTCTTGATAATTTAAAGTCATTTAATAATATTTCCCAGATAAAATGTACTTTAACTCTTGTCTCTCACATCACACATTCCACAAAGGGTTAGGCATCATGTTTTTGGTATTTTGCTTTGTTTTCTCCAGGATGAGCTCCCATACATTTTAAAAGGTCCAGAAAGGGGACACCTGGGTGGCTCAGATGGTTGGGCGTCTGCCTTCGGCTCAGGTAGTGGTCCTGGGGTCCTGGGATTGAGCCCCACATCGGGCTCCTGGCTCAGCGGGGAGTCTGCTTCTCCTTCTCCCTCTGCCTCTCCCCCTGCTCATTCTCTATTTCTGTGTCTCAAATGAATAAATAAAATCTTTAAAAAAAAAAAAAAAGTCCAGAAAGAAGCTTGAAGAAGGACAAATCAAAATCACATGATAGCAAACTTCTTTTTTTAAGATTTTATTTATTTATTTGACAGAGAGAGAGAGGGAACACGAGCAGGGGGAGTGGGAAAGGGAGAAGCAGGCTTCCTGCAGAGCAGGGAGCCCAACGCGGTGCTCGATCCCAGGACCCTGGGATCATGACCCAAGCCAGAGGCAGACGCTTAACGACTGAGCCACCCAGGCGCCCTGACAGGAAATAAACTTCTGAAGAGGTGTAGAACCTTGGCTTTCTAATCTTTGATCTGCCTAAATCCAACCCGTATGGCAAACTCCAACCTCTCAGTCTCAGGCACTTCAAAATCTATTTCTACTAGCTCATGGCTCACTCCTACAGCATTGACATATTTATTACAGGACCTTTGAAACCTGAAGTAATTTTAGAGCAAAGATGAAACATGGGAATTTTATTTTACTCCAAGTGCTAATTTTTTTAAATTTCAAAATCTCTTGACATGTCTACAAAATTATTGTCTGTCTTGGTTGCTTTACCTCCTGCTGTCCAATAAAATTTCAGTTGTTTCATAGTATCGGTCAATGACATCTTGTACATGTGGTTCTATATTACTTGCTGAGAAGTGTTGAAAGAAACAGAAACCAGGGGCACCTGGGTGGCTCAGTTGTTAAGCAACTGCCTTCAGCTCAGGTCATGATCCTGGAGTCCCTGGATCGAGTCCCACATCAGCTCCCTGCTCAGCAGGGAGTCTGCTTCTCCCTCTGACCCTCCCCCCTCTCACGCTTTCTCTCAAATAAATAAAATCTTTATTAAAAAAAAAAAAACAGAAACCAATGTTAGAAGCAAAGCTTCTTCAGCATGACAAAGCATATGAATTTTTAGCATTATGCAATTTCTTATCTTCACAGGATTCTTACTGAGGATTTTTTTTACTTATAATAGAAAAGCAGTTACCAAAACATGCAAGCTCACAGAAACTTTCAAACAGAGCACATCTTATGTAAACAAAAGTATCAACCTCTCAGACCCTCAACTTTGCTAAAATGATGCATCTCCAATTACATGCCAATACTGTTTCTATTGTATAGTACACTTTAATATCATCACCTAGTTCATCAATCGAACCTGCCCCAGGCCGTCTTTTCTAATTTTAACCATCCCAATTAAGTAATAACAAATTGTCAGCAGATGTCCACCACCATTAAATCTGCCATTGTGTTTTCTGTCTTTAAGGCCAAAATTTATTAATTTATTTTCTATACCCAATAAACCTACTCCATTAAAACTCAATCCTCCACTAAACCTTTCGCTGGTCTTACATTTGTGTTTGCATAGCCACCAACCTATCCTCCCTAAATCCTGTGACTTCTCCTCTATTATGCTTCTCAATCTTACTACCTAATAATAATAGCAAGAGGGCACCATTAACACAACCCTTTCCTTCTCTGCTGATATCCTTCAGCATGCTGGTTCTTGCTCTCTGGCTAACTCCTCTTCACTCCTTCCAAGGAAAGCTTGAGTTATCTAAATGGCTAAGCCAATGGCCATCATTACATTGCTTCTCTACTCTAGGAAGTTCAAGATTCTAATTTCCTATATAGGTGATGGTTCACGACCTTAACGTCCCACCCTTCAGCACTGTATTTCTATTGGCCACAGAATAGCACCACTTGGATAGTATGCTCTCCAATCATCTTTTACACAAAATTTAATCTAGTAAGGTTACCTGTAACACCACCTAGCATGTAAATGCAGTCTTCTCAGCTCTATGTACCTGCATAAACATTGTGGGGGAAAAAAAAAAACAACACCATTCGAAGAACATTAGGCTTCTGATCAAGATGGCTCTTTAAGTCTACAGAAACCACTGGAGTTGCATTATATAGCAAAGTTGGACAAAATGAAAAAGAACATTGTAATGTTACAACCCACTAAAGAACATTTGGGTCATTTTCAGGTCTGTGTAGTTGTTAATAAAGCTACTAGCAATATTCCTGTGCAAATACTTTCATGAACATCACCCTTATTTCCCCTCGCATATTCCCAGCAATGAAATCATTAGGTCATACGGTAGGAATATGTTTAACATTATCAGCCATTACCAAAAAAGCTTTGCAAAGTGGTTGAACCAACTACATCCTCTATTGTATGTATAGAGTTCTATCTGCTCCCCATCCTTGTCAACATGCAGTACTGTTGGTCTTTCCAATATGACTCATTCTGTAATGGTACATCATCGTGAAGGCAACCATTTTAAGTGTCTTCTACACTTTTTGTCAACTTACAAAAATGTGTGAGCAAAATTTCTGCCCATGTTTTCACTGAGTTGTCTTTTTATTGAGATACAGAAATTCCTTATATGTTGTAGATACAAGTCCTTTGTCAGATCTATGCATTCCCAGCTTATGGATGGCCCTTCACTTTCTGCTTTTTGATAATGTTTTTAATTTTGATGAAATCCTATTTAAATTGTTTTCCATTATTGTTAGTGCCTACTATGCCCTTAAGAAATCTTTGCCTTCCCTAAGATCATGAAACTATTTTGGGGTTTGTTCTAGAACTTTTATAATGTTAGCACTTACATTCACCTTTACGATCCATCTTGGATTAATTTTTGTTTATATAGGAGATCAGTGTGAAGGTTCATTTTTTTCCCATATGAAATATCCAGTTACTGCAACACCACTTTATTGAAAGTTCTTCTCCTCCTTATGGAATTGTCTGGGTGCCCTTTGTCAAAAATCATATATATGTTTGGGCCTATTTCTGAAGTCTCAGTTCTGTTCTATGAATCTATTTGTCCATTATAGTGCTAGTACCCCACTGTGATAATTACTGTCACTTTGTAGTAACTCTTGAGTCCGGCATGTTCTCCAATGTTGTTCTTTTCCTTCAAGAGTATCTTAACTATCCTAGCCATTTTGCATTTTTGTATAAATTTTAGAGTCATCTGCTTCTAGCTGTAGTTTGATTAAGATGCCCTGAACCGATAGATCAATGTGTAGAGATTGACATCTTAATAACAGTTTCCAAATCCATGAAACATAGCATATTTCACCATTTGTTTAAGTCTTCCTTTATTTCTTTTACAGTCTTGAGTGCAGAGAACCTGTACATCTTTTATTAATTTTTTCCTAGTCATTTCTGTCCAATGATAGCCCAGATACCTAGGTATCCTAGATATTTCCTAGACATTATTTATTGCTATTGAAATAGTGGTTTAAAAGATTATTTATAGTTATTTATTGCATTTTCCAATGGTTTGCTGGCAGCACATAGATTTGTCCATAGTGATGCAGTAAATAATAACTACAAATTTAGGGATATTTCCCCCCAACTAATGAATCTCTCATTACGGCTGGCAATAGATTTGCATTCATCCTCCTAGCCAGATTATAATGAAAATTTTCTAATCATTTCTTGATTTTAGGATTGCCAACTCAACTGAAATGATAGTAGAATCGTTATTTTTCTTTTTTAATTGATATGAGTTTGCATTCCCAAAGATACATACTTATCAAATGCTTTTCTCCAGAAAGTATCAGGGAAAATAGTTAAGGGGCACTTTAAAGTGATTTGTTCGTTTCAACATTTCAAGTACACAAACAAAAACCTGATAGGTAATCTTTAAAGATCATCCCTGAAGTTCTCTGTAGGTCTAGGGAACTAACATCACATGAATGACACAATTTAGACAAATCCAGAAAGGGATTTGACAGTGGAAAGCACCACATATTTATTCATAATTGCTGAATCAAAAGTATGTTGGCTAAAGGTATTTGGTTAAACTCAAAATACACAAACTCAGAGTAAGAAATGAACTATTTGGTGTCTGAAAAAAATATATGCTTCTTCAATATCTGGGGGAAGCAATATTCCAACTAATTCATTTTGTTCTATTATTTGTGTCATATAATAGCCCTAAGCTATTATATGTAAGGGACATCTATAATGAAACACAAAACTGTAAATTACATGAGATACATAACTTTAAAAATATATGGTGGTGACTTCTGATTTCTGGGCCAGCATATGTTTGGAGGTTGCTACTCTGTCCTGACATCAAGTAAAATTCCAAACAAACTGAAAAATCAACTCTTCTTAGATCTACAAGAGAAGTGAAATCACAGGGCTAATTTCTGCTCCCAAAATTTGAGAGGTTTACAGGTGAAAACAGAGAAACACAACAAACCACAGCAAAAATCCATGAGCAGAAAGCTCCAAGAGCCAGCAATGGGGTAGGAAAATCTCAACTGTAATGGATGAATTGCTGGAGGCTCGGTGTGTTAAAGTCTAAAAGATTAAAAACCACAGGGAGTCTAGTCATGGGGAAGGGTCGGGGGAGGCATCTTGTAAGTTTTACCTCCTAAAGCTCTACCAGGTTCTCATAGTGAATATCAGAGAAAAATTCCCTAGGCTTCCACTGAGGAAAAGGAAAAATGAGCCATTTTGAAATATACTAGGACATACTTTTCTTAACAAGGCCTGCCCATAGGAGAAACTACCTTACCTGAGCCTAGCCAGCTGAGGTTTTATCAAAACCTAACTGACATGCAGGAAGAGAAAGACCCAACTTCAGACAACTCTAGCCTTCCATGTGGAGAAAGGAAAATACCCAACTCCAGGCTACTTGAACCATCCTGTTCCACCTAAGGTAGGAGGGGGGGCACAAAGAAACTGAGATTTGTGAAGTTCTTAGTCCTGAGGCACAGACTCACAAAAAGACAGAGCTCATCATAGAAAGACAGAATGTCTCTTCCCCCTTACCACCACATTACTAAAGGTAATGTCCAGTTTACCAAGGACATCATGTCTGGCTGTCAGGAAAAAATTACAAGGCATATTTAAAAGCAAGAAACACAGTTTACAGATACAAAACAAATATCAGAACCAGATTCAGATATGACAGGGATTCCTGAATCATCAAACCAGGAATTTAAAACAATTCTGATTAATATGCCTCGTGATACCTAATGGATAAAGAGGATATCACATAAGACCAGATGCACAGTGTAAGCAGACATAGAAATACCAAGAAAAAAACAAATACAAATGCTAGATCAATAACACCACAACATAAATGAAGAACGCCTATGATGGGTTTGTAAGTAGACCAGACAAAGCTGAGGAAAGAATCTCTGAGCTTGAAAATATCTCAATAGAAACTTCCAATAACAGAAAGGGAAGAGGGAAAATAAACTGCCAAAAAAAAGTGACTATCCAAGAACTGAGGGATAGCTACAAAAGATGTAATATATATGTAATAGTAATATCAGAAGGAAAACAAAGAGAGAAAGGAACCAAAAAAAAAAAAATTAAAACAATAATGACTGAGAATTTACACAAATCACAGATCCAGGAAGCTCGGGGAATACTAAGCAGGATAAATGCCAAAAAATAACTACAATGGGGTGCCTGGGTGGCTCAGATAGTTAAGCGTCTGCCTTCGGCTCAGGTCATGATCCCAGGGTCCTGGGATTGAGTCCCGCATCAGGCTCCCTGCTCGGCGGGGAGCCTGCTTCTCCCTCTGCCTCTCTCTCTCTCTCTCTCTGTGACTCTCATGAATAAATAAATAAAACATTAAAAAAAATAACTATGCCTATACTTATCATATTCAAACTACAGAAAACAAAGAAAAAATCCTAAAGGCAGCCAGAGAGGGAGTGGGGGGAACTTAAACTAGAGAGGAGCAAAGGTAAGAATTACACCTGACTTATCTCAGAACCAAGCAGGAAAGAAGAAAGAGTAAAATATTTAAAGTGTTGAGAGAGAAAGAAAAAAAAAAAAAAACCCACAACCTGGGATTCTGTGCCCTGTGAAATTACCCTTCAACAGTGAAGGACAAATACTTCCTCACACAAACAAAAATTGAAATAATTTATTGTCAGTAGACCCTGCCTTGCAAGAAATGTTGGAAGAAATTCTTGAGAGAGACAGCAAATGGTACAGGTCAGAAACTCAGATCTATATAAAGAAAGGAAGAGCATTAAAGAAGTAACCAATGGAGGTAAAATAAAAACCTTAAATTTCTGATTCTTAATTCATCTAACAGGTAACAGTTTGTTCAGAATAATAGAAATAATGTGTCTGATTATGTTTGCTTATATATAAGTGAAAAGAATAATGGCAATGATAAAAGGGATGAGAGGGAGGAATTAGAAATATTTTGAAATTATAAGGTACTCCTATTACCCTTAATAAACAATACAGTGTTACTTGAAAGTGGATTTGACTTATAAAAATACATTGCAAACTGTAGAACCACTAAAAAAAATAAAAGAATACCTAGTAACTAAGAGAGAAAATGGAATCTTATGAAATGCTCAGTTAAAACCAGAAGAGGAAAAGACTGCAAGAAAAACAGACAAATAATAAGGACAACAACAGAAAACAGTAACAGATATAATAAATATTAATCCAACTATACTAATAATCAATTTGAACATCAGCGGTCTAAATACACCAGTTAAAAAACAGAGATTGGCATACTGGATTTAAAAAAAAGAAAAAAAAAAGACAACTATATGTTGTCTACAAGAAACACACTTTAAAGAAACAGATTAAAAGTAAAGGGATGGAAAAACATACTTTATATTAACACTAATCAAAATAAAGCAGGATAGCTATATTAATTTCAGCGAGAAAAGACTTCATATCCAGGAAAGTTATCAGAGATAAAGAGGGGGCATTATTATAGTAATAAATGGATCAATTCTCCAAAAAGACATAATAATCTTTAACGTGTACGCACCTAACAACAGAGTGTCAAAATACATGAGGCAAAAAATGACAGAATTGTGAAGAAAAATACATGAATCCACTATTATAGTTGGAGATTTCAACATCCCTCTACTAAAAATGGATTGATCCAGCAGGCAGGATTAGTAGGACATAGGTGAACTCAACAACACTATCAATCAACTGGATATAATTGACATCTATAGACTACTTCATTCAATAGCAGAATATAGATTCTTCTCAAGCTCACATGGAACATTCACCAACATAGACCACATTCTGAGCTGTAAAACACATTTTAACAAATTTAAAAGAACAGAAATCATTGATGTCAGCTCTCAGACCACAATGGAATTAAACTAGAAATCAGTAATAGAAAGATAAGGAGGAAATCTCAAAATACTTGGAGATTCAACAAAAACACTTCTAAAAAACACGAGACAAATTTCAAGAGAAATTTTAATATATTTCTCACTATATGAATATGAAAACACAACTTAACAAAATTTGTGGGATACAGTGAAAGCAGTGCATGGAAAACATATATAACAGTGAATGCATATATTAAAAAGAAAGTTCTAGAAGACCTAAAATCAGTAGTCTAAGCTTCCACATTAGAAAACTAGAAAAAAAAAGACCAAATTAAATCCAGAGTAAGCAGAGGTGCCTGGGTGGTTAAGCATCTGACTCTTGATTTTGGTTCAGGTCATGATCTCCAGGGTGTGTGAGATCAAGCCCCTGAGTGGGCTCCGTGTTCAGTGGGGAGTCTGCTTGAGATTCTTCCCCTCTGCACCTCCACCCACTCATGCTCTCTCTCCCCTTCTCTCTAAAATAAATAAATAATTTTTAAAAATCCAGAGTAAGAAGAAACAAAATAATAAAAATTAGAGAAATAATTTTTTTACAATAATAATGAAATTGAAGACAGGAAATTAATAGAGAAAATTAACAAAACCAAAAGTTGGTTCTTTGAGAAAAATCAACAAAATAGATAAGCCTCTAGCCAGGCTTACTAAGTAAAAAGGGGTATACAAATTACTAATATGAAAAATGAGAAAGGGGACATTACTACAGACTACATGGACGTTAAAAGGATAATACAGGAATAGTATGAAAAATTCTGTGCCCACAAATTTGATAATCTAAATGAAATAGATCAATTCCTTAAAAGACACAACTCAAACAAGAAGAAATACATGATCTGAATAGGCCCATATCTATTAAAGAAACTGAATAATTAATAACCTTCCAAAACAAAAAGCACAAGGCCCAGAAGGGTTCACTGATGAATCCACCAAACATTTAAATTAGAAATTATACTAGTTATCTACAATCTCTTTCAGAAGACAGAAGAAGAGGGAATTACTAAGTCATTATATGAAGCTGCAGTACATTAATACCTAACATTAAAACCATATAAAGACATTATAAGAAAACCACAAACCAGTATTTCTCATGAACAAAAATGCAAAAATCCTGAACAAAACTTAACAAATCAAACAATGTATAGTAAGTATTATACACCACAACCAAGTGGGATTTATCCCTGATATGTAATGTGGTTCAACTGATTCAAAATCAGTTAATTCAAAAATCAGTTAATGTAATCCATCACATCATCAGGTTAAAAAGAAAAAATAACATGATCCTATCAATAGATGAAGAAAAATCATGTGACACAATCCAATACCTATTCAATAGGTATCTTTTCAATACCTAAAAAATTCTCAAACCAAGAAAAGAGAGAAACTTCCTTAGGTTGACAAAGAATACCTCCTACAATTAACATCATACTCAAAGGTAAACAATTCGAAGATCAGGAACTAAGAAAAGGACATCCTCCTTACCACTCCTTTTCAACATTGTACTGAAAGTCATAGTTAGTGAAGAGAGGAAAAGTAAGTAAAAATTACACTGATTGGAAAGGAAGAAATAAAATTGTCTTTGCTCACAGATGACATGATTGTCCAGGTAGAAAATCTGAAAGAATTAAAAAGATACTCCTGGAACTAATCAACAATTATAGCAAGGTGACAGGATATAATGTTAATACACAAAAGTCAATGACTTTTCCAATATACCAGCAACAAACAAGTGGAATTTAAAATTGAAAACACAATACTACTTATATTAGCACCCAAAAAATACTTAGGTATAAATCTAACAAAATATATACAAGAGCTGTATAAAGAAAACTAAAAATTTCTGATCAAAGAAATAAATGGAGAGATATTCCATGTTCATGGATAGGAAGACTCCATAATGCCAAGATGTTACTTTTTCCCAACTTGATCTACAATACATTCCCAATCAAAATCCCAGCAAGTTATTTTGTGGTTATTGAAAAACTGATTCTAAAGTTATATGGAGAGGCAAAAGCATCAAAATAAACAATACAATATTGTAGGAGACAGTAAAGTTGGAGGACTGACACTACCCAACTTTCAAGGTTTACTATAAAGCTACAGTAATCAAGACAACGTTGTATTAGAAAATGAATAGGCAAACAGATAATGGAACAAAATACAGAGCTCAGAAACACACCTTTATAAATATAGTCAACTGATCTTTGAAAAAGAAGCAAAGACAATACAATGGAGAAAAGATGGTCTTTTCAACAAATGGTGTTGAAACAACTGGACACCCACATGCAAAAAAATAAACAAAGATATTACACCCTCTATAAATATTAACTCAAAATGGATCCCAAACCTAAATGTAAAATACAAAATTATAAAACTCCTAAAACGTAACAGGAGAATATCTAGATTACCATGGGTTTAGTGATGTCTTTTTAGACACAACATCAAAGACATGATCCATGAAAGAAAGAATTAATAAGCTAGACTTCATTAAAATACAAAGTTTCTACTCCTCAAAGACACTGTCAAGCCTTGGTAAAAATACTATAAGATACATATCTGATAACAGCTGTTATACAAAATACACAATGAAGACATAATGATAAGGACACAATCTGATTTTAAAATGGGCCAACACCTTAATAGACATCTCACCAAAGAAGATATATAGGTAACAAACATGAAAAGATGATCCACATCATACGTCATCAGAGAAATGCAAATTATAACTACACTGAAATACCACACATTTATTAGAATAGCCCAAGTCCAGAACACTGACAACTGCAAATGTTGGCAAGAATGGTGCACAACAAAAACTTTATTTTATTCATGGAGGGGCAAGCAAAATGGCACAGCCTCTTTGGAAGACAGTTTGATGGTTTCTACAAAACTAAATGTAATCTTACCATATGGTTGATCCAGCAATCATACTCCTTGGTATTTACTCAAAGGAGTTGAGAACTTATGTCCACACAAAAGCCACACACGAAAGTTCACAGCAATTTTATTTACAGTTGACAAATTTGAAAGCAATCAAGATGCCCCTCAGTAGGTAAATGGATAAATAAACTTTGGTACACCCAGACAATGGAAAATTATTCAGTGCTATAAAAGAAATGAGCTATCAAGCCATGACAAGACATGGAGAAATAAAGGCATATAACTAAATGAAAGGAGCCAATCTGAAAAGGCTACATATTGTATAATTCTGGTTATTTGACAACCCATAAAAGGCAAAACTATGGAGAGAGTAAGATCAGTGGTTGCACAAAGGGACAGAGGGGAATGGATGGATGAATAAGCAGAGCACTGACAATTTTTTAGGACAGCGAGAAACTCCTCTGTATGATGCTATAATGGGGGACACATGTTATTACACATTTGTCAAAACCTATAAAATGTACAATACCAAGAGTGAGTGGTAATTTAAACTATGGACTTCGAGTGACTATGATGTGTCAATATGGGTTCATCATTTATAACAAATACCACTTTGATGGGAATGCTGTTAATGGAGAAGGCTCTGCAGGTGTAGGTACAAAGGGTAGATGGAAACTATCTGTACCTCCCACTTGATTTTGCTGTAAACCTAAAATTTGTCTCAAAAACAGGCTATTAAATGAATACATAGAGCCACATATTTAAAATTTGGGCATTTTGCTGTATGTAAGTTATACTTCAATAAAAATAAAAATACATCATGAAATACGTAAAGTACACTTAAGTCCCCCAAATGAGAACTTTTTTTCAAGGAAAAGATACCAAGAAATAGGAGAAAAATATTGCAATATGGTATGACAAGGACATCAATCCACACAACGAAAACCTGAATCATTCAAAATGCATTTTTAAAAGATAATTAAGCTTTACTGCCTCTCCAAAAAGAGTTTAAATGAAACAATATAATCTAGAAGAATATAGTTTTAAATGTAAAAGCGGAAATGTCCTGCATGTGGGAAATTTAATAGCAACCCAAACATGTGGTTTCCATGGAGCAACAAATAGAACAAGTGTGGGTGAGTTTCATGTATTGTAAATTAATTCAGACACAATTAAAGGACTCGCACTTTGTCTACATAACGCCAAACAACAGTTACAGGGAGAAAATTCAAGCAACCAGTTGTTTATTCTGTGTTAAAAATCATATTTTCTTCCCCAAAGAATTGAAATAAAGTATATGTAGCCACTTCCTTAAATATAAAATAGCCAGGAGTACGTATTTCTAAGAAAACTTTTTGGTAATCAGATGGCCCTTCTCCTCATAAAAAGTTATACACAAAATTTTGCATATTAATAATTCAGGAGCCCCTAAAATACATCCATACGTCCTTGTTTAAGAACTTATGACATATGTAGTCAATCAATGCATTATTTTTTGGTAACTGCTATCATATTTTAACAAAACATGCATAATTATGAATCTGTTAGCTGTAATTGCATGGCCCAATTTAGGAAAAAAACAATATATTTATACTCAAACACATAATACCTATAGGAAATCTGAAGAAGAATCTTGGTGTTTCTAAGGATAAGGCTTTTTTTTTTTTTCTAAAACATCTGTATTTTCAGGGTGCTACAATCTCCCATGAGATGCCTATATAAATGCAATATGTTTTAAGAAAATATATGAAACTTAGTTTCATCACCAATCAAAAAAACATTGGTTAGTCTTACACTTGATCAAAACACTGTGCAAGTATTATTTTTCCAAAAAGCTACTGTCATTCTTCTAAAGGAGAAAACTGGAAATTTAGGCATTAAGGAAAATAAACAATCCTGAGGCTATGGAATTTAGGGACTTTTCAAAGAAGAGAGTTGGACTTTCAAAATCAAAGAGAAGGAATAGCTAAAAAGAAACAATATGCCTTCCCTCCTCCTTGGATATCCTACCTAGAGCTTTCATACTTAAAATGTGAGTCTCGGACCTCCAGAATTTTTAGAAGTAATTTCAGGGAATCCACAAGGTAAAACTTGTTTTCAAAGTAATACCAAGACATTATTTGCCTTATTCGCTGTGTTGACATTTTCATGGATAGTGCAGGAAGAGTGATGGATAAAACTGCGGTCACCTTAACACAAATCAAGGCAGTGGTCCCAAACTGTATCAGATGTGCAGGAGTGCCTGTTTTCCATTATAGTCATGAAAGCATTCACATGTATCTTGATTATGAAAGTAAGTCCTGCAAAGACTGTTCAGATACACACATTTTAACCCAACCTCTAACACATGTCCAGTGACCTATCCTCAAATTTTGATTTCATTCTTTATAAACTTTCAAAAAATAAAAGTAAAACCTGTATAACATTAAGTAGATGCCACCAAAGTCCCCAAAACAGGTGAGTCTTAAATAAATGTATTTGACAATGATTATATCCATTGAGATTATTAAAAAATAATTTTCATTACCAAGTTCTCAAGCTTTGTATGGCCAGACTCCATTTCATTCTACTGTTGCCCGGCCATATCCAACCTTGTCCATTCAAACGCACCACTTCCCTATCTTGATTCAATCTAAACTTGACCTTTACTGAACTGTCTCTAAAGAAATAATGATACAGAATTTCTTTGTATTACATTTCACCTTTCCATGACCCACGATGGCATTATCTTGCACCACAACATAAAAGTAAGGCCACTGGGAATCTTACAGAATTTCCCCTGGAGGCCAGTAAATTTCAGTTTACCACACCAAAGAAGTATTGGTTTCCCATAAATTTCCCACAACGAATTTCAACTTAACCAGAACCGAACTTCCTTTTCAGACAAAACCATGAATGTTTGGTCAGGGTTCATTCTAAATATTCATAGTCCTCAGGCCGTGATGGAATCTGTAGCTAACCACCCCAAGGTAAGCCAGGTTTTTTATGACTTCGCTACCTAGTTTGGAACTGCTAGAGACCAACTCAAATGCAGATTCAAGATTTTTTTTTTAAGACTTTTTTGAATGGCACTTTTAGGTTCGCAGCTAAAAGGTTGAGTGGAAGGCTCAGATGTGTTCCATATACCCCTTGCCCTCACACATCTATAGCCTCTCCCATTATTACTGCCCCCCCCCACCAAAGGGGTCCATCTGTTATAACTAATGAACCTACAGGGACTCAGCATAATCACCCAAAGTCATGGCTTACACTACCATTCACTCTTGGTGCCCTACATTCTATAGGTTTGGACAAATGCACAATGACACGTATCTTATTATTATGGTATCATACAGAGTAGTTTCACTGTCCTAAAAATCCTCCACGCTCCACCTGTTCATCCCTCCCTCCTCCCTAAACCCCTGACAACCACCGATCTTTTTACTGCCTCCCCAGTTTTGCTTCTTTTTCAAAACGTCATACAGTTGGAAGTATATGCTTTGTAGCCTTCTCAGAGAGGCTGCTCTTAGTATTACGCCTTTAAGCTTCTTCCGTGTCTTGTCATGGCTTGATAGCTCCTTATTTTTAGCACTGAATAATATCCCATTGTCTGGATGTACCCAAGTTTATTTATCCATTCACCTATTGAAGGACATTTTGGTTGTTTCCAAATTTGTCAACTGTGAATAAAGCTGCTATCAGAATCCATGGGCAAGCTTTTGTGTGGACGTAAGTTCTCAACTCTTCTGAGTAAGAACCAAGGAGTGTGATTGCTGGTAAGATTACATTTCATTTTGTATGAAATCACCAAACTGTCTTCCAAAGGTCTGTACCATTTTGCACTCCTGCCAGCAATGAATGAGAGTAGGAT
The DNA here is from genome assembly GCF_011800145.1 of Mirounga leonina. Taxonomy (NCBI): domain Eukaryota; kingdom Metazoa; phylum Chordata; class Mammalia; order Carnivora; family Phocidae; genus Mirounga; species Mirounga leonina. The sequence goes on from NW_023270387.1 coordinate 4,434,734, forward strand.
TTTTTTTTTTAAATAAAAATTCTGAAATCTATCATCAACTAAATAGCAAAGGAAACAAAATCCCCAAGGACAGGGAAAATGTTAGAAAAAGACAAAGAGTTTTCTGTGAAGTATTACCTCTAATTTACCATCAAACTATAGCAATGGTCACACTTGGGTAAAATTGTAATTGCTGGCAAGCCTTCTTGTAAAAACACAACATAGTACCCCATAATTCCCAGGTAATCATATAAAAATGAAACAACTATTGTAGAATATTTTCTTACAGGGTAAGAAGCATTTTTCCACCCCAGCTTCAACGCCCTTTTTTGTATCACAAACTGACTACATAAAGCAAACTGAAGGAACCAGAATTATTCTCACCACCTTGCAGAAACCTTTCAAGTCACTCATAGCTATCATAGTTTATTGAACCTAAGATTCTTTCTAAGCAAACAAACTTACTGGATAGCGAGACAAAGCCAGAGTTATTGATGTTAATAGTCTCAAAACAATCGAACAAACAAAAACTCTAAACAAACTATTCCCCATTTGACCTGCACTCTGTCCTCGGGGTAAAGCCGTGGCCACTTTCCCACAATGTGGAGTGCAGCTCTGGGGGACTTGTCTGGAGGACTTTCCCTGTATCGTAGCCAAAACGGAGATGAGTAACCTCCTGAAAGTGTTTATCACAAGAAGTTTTCTCACCTGCTTTCCTTACCTCCCATGACAATGGTAGTGTTTCAATTCCTATAATGTCTCAATATAGCATTATGTTGATTAGATGTTTAGAATATGTAATCATCGATTATTTTGTTAATAAACATCTCTATCCCAGTAACTCAGAAGTTTTTACAAACCTCTTTGGAGAACTTGCCATAATTATTCTGTGAGAAACACCTCAAAGTCAGAATACTACAAATTCTCACATGGATTAATTTTGATATGAAGTTTTTTAAGTTGTTTTATATGTATAACAAATAATATATCCACCATGGATATATATTTCAAGCATGGAAGAAGGTGTTAAAGAAAGCTAAATAAAGACAAAATTTCTTTACCATACTTACGATGAAGCCCATGGTTGTTTTTCGCTTGTTGGTCTTAAGATTTTACTTACTTATTTGTCAGAGAGAGAGAGAAAGCACACAAGCAGGGGGAGCAGTATGCAGAGGGAGAAGCAGGCTCCCCGCTGAGCAGAGAGCCCGGATGCGGGACTCAATCCCAGAACCCTGGAATCATGACCTGAGCAGAAGACAGACACTTAACCGACTGAGCCACCAGGCGTCCCAAGCCCATATTTTATTTAAATCCCAAATCTACTACCAATTTAATATATTCAATCAGAGAATGAGGTCTCAAAAATAGGTATGCAAAAACATCGGATTGTTGTAACATATTCCCTTGAGGAAAAATATGTACAATACCAATTGATATCAAAAACAATAAAAGTGTAATTATCTAATTTTCTAGGTAGCGCTGACTCTTGAAATGGCCCCTGATCTGTGGGGGGGGGGGGGGGAGACATATAAGCAATACTATTTTGCACTTCAAAAGCCTAGGTTACTAAAGTGTCTCAGGTGACCTAAATAAATCAGACAGCAAAATAATTTCATAGCTGGAGTGTCAGAAAAGCCAGGAAATGATGCATAAAGCCAAACCATGATATAAGGCACAAAGATGGCTAGTAAATGTCGTCGCCATTTCACAGAGTTCATTAGGAGTCAGCAAACAGGAACAGATATAACCCATGGCTCATTTATTTTCTTTAATGCCTAAACCCGCTGGAACAAAAATAGACTCTAATAAAATGATTCCTAATGGAAAGGTGACTCATTACTCTATGTGCCAGAGCATTAATTAATACGGCAATCATTTGGGTGTCAGACTTAGCGTGTTAGCTCAAACTGCCATAACAAAATACAATAGACTGGGTGGTGTAAACAACAGAAATTGATTTTTTTTTTCCAGTTCTGGAGGCTAGAAGTCTGAGATCAGGGTGCCAGCATGGTCAGGGGCTTGATGAGGGCTGGGGAGGGCTCTCTTTCTGGCTTGCAGACAGCTTCCTCTCGCCACATGCTCACGTGGCGGAGAGAGGTCTGGTGTCTGGTTCTTACTGCTGCACCAGTCACGCAGGACCCAAGACTCCACCCTGATGACTTCATCCATCACCTACTTAAAGGCTCTATCTCCCACACAGTCACATGGCAGGGGGGGGGGTAGGTCTTCAACATATGAATTTGGAGGGGGCAACATAATTCAGTCCCTGGCACTTAGAGAACTGAGACCACCACACATCACTGGCATAAAAAAAGAAGTCCAAATAAGCCGAGATCCATGGGCCTGGGACCGTTCTAGCTATAGTTATGACACGGCAATGGTTATCTTCGTGCAAGTAAGTTTATCCAAGCAATTTCAAGAAACTAGAGAGTTTCAAATCCTTTGGAGAGACTGCTATAATTAAAATTTATATAAAAAAAAAACAATAATAAGGGAACATTTACAAGCATTTTAACAGAAACCTATGTGTAACTGTTACAATAATCACCTAAATGTTAGTGCATGTACAGCAATATGCACGAAAAAGGCAGTAAAATAACTCAGGCTTGGATACTGAAAGCATCATCAAGAAGACATCAGGCAAACGACACTAGGGCTCCCTTATCGCAAGAGACCTTATCAAGTGTATGCTCTATCACGTAGACCTTTCTTTAGGAGGCATGTACTACATACAGTGATAAACTCAAGTTTTCTCAAATTAAAAATTCAGGGCAATCCTAACCAAAATTCTAAATAAATATTTTAAAGGCCTCAATAAATTTACTCAAATTTATATGAAATAATAGAGACCCAAAAATAACCATGTCGTTTAAACAGATATAAGACACACAGGACAATAACCTTTCTGGAAATGTGAAATATGCACAGAACACTAGAGGCTCTACACGAATCCATCCGTGCCCAAAGCAGAAAACGGACCCTGGGATATGGAGTATGGGAGCGGGAGTCAGCAATAAAGAAGATAAATAGGGGGTGCCTGGGTGGCTCAGTCGCTTAAGCAACTGCCTTCAGCTCAGGTCATGATCCCGGGGTCCTGGGATCGAGCCCCACATCGGGCTCCCTGCTCAGCAGGCAGCCTGCTTCTCCCTCTGCCTCTGCCTGCCGCTCCCCCTGCTTGTGCTCTCTATCTCTCTCACTGTGTCAAATAAAAATAAATAAAAATCTTAAAAAAAAAGAAGAAGAAAAGATAATCAAATGAATAAAGTATGAAAAGAAGGACTTGGCAGAGACTGATAATAGAAAAGGGTTATAAGCTGAGACTATAAGGAATATCATTAATTCAGTTCTCCTGTGTAGAACAACCTGCAAAACAAAATAAGATTCTATTTTGATAAAAGAACACTCTTGACAGCATTACTTATTGACCTAGAGCCTGTAAGTAGGTACAGAGGGTTCATTATGCACTAAGACAATCAGGAACGTTGCAGAAGTCTCTTGGCAATGACTCTATGTCTAAGGAAAAAAAAAAAACGCAAATTTAAAAATGAGGCTGAGGTCAGAGCTACCCCAGAGACATGTCAGTGAAAGATTCATGATCATATGTCCAAACAACAGGGCTAGAGGAAGAGGAAATATTTTTTAGAATTGCAATTATACTAGAAAAAAATGCTAAAAAGTAAAAGAATATGGAAACAAGAAATAATAAGGGCTTGCCTGTATTTTAAATGTTTAACTATCAGCTAGGAAGAGTAGGGATTGAGTGAGAAAGGCACAATTTCCTAATTACAACTACAGAAAACCTTACAGACCTCAAACAACAGAACTATTATTATATAGAAAGTACTAAAGCTACATGATAAATTTGCACATTGTTTTTAATTAAACTTTTTTATTTTGAGAAGACTATAGATTAATATGTGGTTGTAAGAAATAATAGAGATCTCATCTCCCTTTGCCCAGTTTCCTCAATGATGACATCTTGCAAAACTTTATTATAATATCACAAAAATAATACAGTCAACCACTGATCTTGTTCTGATTTCCCTACTTGTCCTCAATTGTGGGTGTGTGTGTGTGGGTGTGGGTGTGTAATTAGTAAATCTACAAAGAGCAAGAGCACTTTTTGTAAACTGGAAATGAAAAGGCCAGAAATTATATTTTAAGATTTTTTAATTGAAAACTAGTTATAATAGAGTGTATCTTTGTGAAAGCTACTAATTAGTTCTGGCTCAAGATGGCCATCCATGACTGTGATCCATGACTGTTAACTGTAGATCAAAATCCATTCCTCACTTCTAGAAAGTGAGCTTGATTACATTTCTGTTTTTCTTGCACTTAGTGTGAATCTGTGAATGGAACTTATGTATACTGTCCCAGGTCTGGTCCGTAAACTTCTCCTGCACAACACTCCATGCTTTCTTCCCCATTACGAGGACTGATATGGCAAACGCCCAAAAGCCATGCCTCAGCCTGGGTCCCTCAGTGACTAGGAAGAGCAAATCCCCATTCTCCTGATTTGGAACATTTGCCAGGCACTGTTATTTGAGAAGGACTTCAACTTTTCTTGAGCTATCATATATTGGTGATGGTTGTTACAGCAATATAGCTTAGCCTAGTTAACATAATGACTCTGCAGGAGGAGGATTCTACCTGCACTGAAACCAGTCAGCAATTCTATCCAGAGACACATACTTGATTGTGCCCTTGGTTTGCCATGAAAAAAAAAAATTTCCTCCAGGAGGTCCACCGTTAAGAAATATGCAGACATAGACTCCTGACACATAGATGACATTCAGTGTTTGTTATGGGAAAGGAGGGAGGAAGGAATGAAGGAAGGAAGGAAAAATGGTAGAAAAGGTGCTTGAAGAAGGAAAACGCACACTCAGGAAAGAAGTTCAGACCGAAAACAAACTGCCCAATTTGAAAAATGTTTACCCAGGGGAACCTCAACATATATACTAAATATAGAAATATATTTAAAATGCTTCAAGATCTCACAACAGCCACTTTGAAAACTACAAAGAAGCCAAGCCCAAAGTAAAAGCAATTCTTTCCTATCCAGGAAAATAGAACTGTCAGTTGTCTGAAAGCCAGAGAGCTGATCTGGTGAAGCCCCACTTGAACTGCTTTGTTTAAACTCTTTCTCCAAAAACTAACCATCAGTCATAAAATTAACTAATTTTTATTGCAGGCTCTAATTTTCCTCCCTCTTCCTCGGACAAGATTCCAATTAGCAAAGAAATAAAAAATAAACAGAAGCAGAAGTTAAAGTACAGAATTTAGATAATCCTCAGATTTGATTATCATCCCTTAAATGCCCAAACATTGGTTTTGCATGTAAATTATAATGTGAAAAATCCCAAGGGCTTTAAAGACTAAGGGTTTCACAAAATGATACCAAGTTGTGTGCACAGCATTTAATGTTTTTGTTTACCGTCAAGAAGACTTTAATCTCTGCAAACATGAACTATGCTTTGAAAATATTTTTTAGATGTTCATTTTTTTCATTTTAAAGCAAACTATTAAAAGCTATGCATAAACACATAAAATCAGCTTCAGAATTTAGAGGTTTCTAAAATAAAATTTTAAGTTTTACTCTATAGTCACTGAGATAATGTTTTAGATGAAAAGATAACCAAATATTCTAATATTTCTGATACTTCAATTAATCACTTGCACTGGATTGAGTTGCTCAAATTATTGAATCCATCTAGTGTATTTAAAAGAACTGATAGCTTTATTGTTAAGAATTAGTCTGTGAAGAAATCCAAAATCATAGGAAATCTGTATTCTATAGTCACTGCCTATTCTTGGTTATTCCTCCAGCAAACTAGCTGCTGGAAAAAATAACAAGTTTTATAAGTCACCTGAACACTTTATATATACCTAACAATTCACATTAACTCACAGGTTCTTAATTCATACCTAAATTCTACATCAACTCCATCTTTTTTTGTAACCAGCTCTCAATGCAAATGCATCTCAGAACCACTAACTGGAGGGTATTATGCTGAGTGAAATAAGTCAATCAGAGAAAGACATGTATCATATGACCTCACGGATATGAGGAAGTCTTAATCTCAGGAAACAGACTGAGGGTTGCTGGAGTGGTGGGGGGTGGGAGGGATGGGGTGGCTGGGTGATAGACACTGGGGAGGGTATGTGCTATGGTGAGCACTGTGAATTGTGCAAGAGTGATGAATCACAGACCTGTACCTCTGAAACAAATCATACATTGTATGTTAAAAAAAAAAGAAGATAGTAGGAAGGGAAAAATGAAGGCTGAGAAATCAGGAGATGAACCATGAGAGACTATGGACTCAGAAACAAACTGAGGGTTCTAGAGGCGGGTGGGAGGATGGGTTAGCCTGGTGATGGGTATTAAGGAGGGCACGTATTGAATGGAGCACTGACTGGGTGTTATACACAATGAATCATGGAACACTCATCAAAAACTAATGATGCAATGTATGGTGATTAACATAATTAAAAAAAAAGAAACAAAAACCACTAACATAAAATTTTCTCAAAAACCATTCCCATCCCAGCCTAGAATGCTGCCCTCCACTTAAAAAGTATTTTAAAAATACTTGAGCTGTTCACTGGTTCATGAATTTACCCATTTTTAAAACACACTGGTTCAAGGAAGGCCAAATTTTCAATTAAACCCAAGCCTTCCCCTCCAACCCAGATATTCTTTGTGTTTAAAAGGATATTCTCTCCTGAACTCTATCAATGGCTCTGAAGGATAGGGAACAAGGTAAATCTCTATTCTTGAGTGTTTTCTACCTACACACACTCAGGAACTAAACTTTCCTCTTCAAGTTGAGATAACTGCAGTAAAGGTGAGGTTTGACTCTGATTCTCTATTTTCGATCACAGTGAAGGCTTGGGAAGGAGCTCAGCACAATCCTGTCAGCAGAATAGATTAAAAGCTCTCTCCAAGCCCTAACTGCACTTGGATACTAAAATGATGCAGATGAAATGCCAACCTTTGAAGAGAAAAAGCAAGAAGAAAATTGTTAACTGTGCCTACTAATGATACCTGTTTCCCTGTCTGGCTGAAGTTATGTCTGCACAGAACTAGAACCATCTGAGTAGTAAAAAACAGTCAAACAACCAGGAGCTTGGTCTGCTTGCTTCCTACACCGACTGCTACCATTACATTCATCCTAACAACCAAATATTTTTGCATCATATAGACATAATCTATTTGCATTTGGCAAGCCCCCTGTGAAGATGTTTGCCAAACCTAGGGAAACATGTTGGCTTTAGACACAACATTCTACACATAGTTACGGAAGTGAATTGGTGATCTGTTTATGCCATGGGATGTTTTTGTTGTTGTTTTTTTAATAGAAACAGATCTAAAAGCAAATGTTTCAACACAGTTTGAAACACATACCAAAATACAGTTCTTCAAAATACAAATCCAGGAGCCATGTGAGGCTACACAGGCGTAGACCTAAGGTACTACGTAAATTTATAGTCATGACTCGCTTTATCTCAAAATTATTTAAATAAAATAGTGAAGTTTATTCCAGTAAATTATTCTTAAATTTCAAATAGGTTTCCTGTAAGGGAAAACGCCCTATATGCGAGGGCCAAAATATTCCGTAGCCACAACACAGAAAATGTACTAAACCCGATTCAGTGCTGCCCATCATGTATAATTTGGGTAAAGACGAGAAGAGTGCTCATGTTTGTCAATCGTCGATTCATATCAGATATCGGGAAAGGGCGAAAAAGCGGTCAGAATGGGAAACAGGCAGGTCAGACAAGCAAATACAGTGCAGGAAGTATATGCCGAATGCTAGGGAAGCATACATATTAACTTACTGTGAGGGCATCAGCCCCTACACAGATTTCCTTCCAGAGACATGGCCTTGAACTTATTAGACCACACCACCCCAAAGGTCTTCTCAAAAATATCCGTCCACAGCTCCACTATGCTCTACATAAATCATGGGATATTGACTCTATTTCAAATTTTTATAGAGGTAAAATTTAACTGCAGAAGGACTCTGGTGCCATTAGCAAACGATGCTAACAGACATGAGGGCTCACGGTTAGTCAACTAACATAGTCAACAGTCTCCAGTTGCCATGTCATTTCGGTGTTTGATTTTGAGATATTTTGAAAGTATTACTAGCCATGACATGTCCATTAAGTGCAAACAGAGTGACAATACTAAAAGTGCTAATAAAAAGAGAAATCAGTACCAGGGGGATTAAATAAAGACTTCAACAATTAAAATCTGAGAAAACTAAGACGACTGTATGGGGTTTGGAATTTTCCAATAGTAAGAAGTATTTTGAAGGAAAAAGAGTAAGTCACAAGGGGACTTCCATTTTGTGAATGTAAAGAGTCCGGAAGTAATCATCCCATCTTCCAGCAAGAAAAAACCTGAACAAACTGAAAATCAACAGCTTTTCTTGGATCAAATAATACAAACAAGAAGAGAGGAGGGTGAAGTATTTAGTGTCAAAATTTTTAAAAAATCAACTTAGAATTCTACATCCAGCACTCCTTCAAAAGTAAAGGAGACATTAACACTTTGTCAGATCAACAAAAACTGAGGGAATTCATTACCAGCAAGCCTGCCCTACAGGAAAATGTTAAAAGACATTCTTCATGGAAGGGCAAAATGATATAGGTCAGAAACTTGGATCTATATGAAGAAAGAGTGCTAGATAAAGAATAAATGTAAAATAATTTTTCTCGTTCCTAATTGACCTAATAGGTAACTTTATTCAAAACGGTAACAGTAACAGTGTATTGTCTGAATATAGCACAGGGTTAAGTGCAATGAATGACAACAGTGTTACAAGGGATGGGAGGAAGGAGTGGGGCATCCTCTGCTATAAGGTATCTGTGCTAAGTGTAGGAGTATAGTGTTATTTGAAAGGGGATTTAAGATTAGTTGTAAACAGATATCGCAAAATCTAAAGCAACCACTAAGATGAAGTCACAACAAATGTGAAAATGTCATGTTTATGTAATCAACAATTTGTCATGAAAAAACTTTTAAAAGTGTGACTAAAAGGAGCACCTGGGTGGCTCAGTTGGTTAAGCAGTGGACTCTTAATTCGGGCTCAGGTCATGATCTCAGGGTCCTGGGATCGAGCCCCACGTGAGGCTCCATGCTGGGCATAGAGCCTGCTGAGGATTCTCTCTCTCCCTCTGCCCTCCTCCACTCCCACTCTCAATCTCTCTCTCTTTCTCTCTCTAAAGTAAGTAAATAAATCTTTACAAGTGTGATTACAATATTGCATACCGTAGAGTTCTTATGTTAATCCCGGTAAGGTAAACACTCGTGAACATGAAGGAAACACGGTGACAGTCTTTCTGGGGACTCAACAGCCACTGAAGCACTTTTTTTTTTTTTTAAGTTTTAAAAACACATTTATCTATTTTAGAAAGAGTGTGAGCATGTGCGAGTGGGGGTGGGGCAGAGGGAGAGACTCTCAAGCAGACTCCTCACTGAGCACAGAGCCCAGTACGGGGCTCTGTCCCATGACCCATTAGGTCACAACCTGAGCTGAAACCAAGAGTTAGCGCTCAACCGACTGAGCCATCCAGGCGCCCCAGATTAGTTTTAAAATTATCAATAACAACATTCCTTTTTAGATTTTTACAGATGAAAGACATTAATTAAAGACACTTAGGGACATATGAAAAAGTACAAAGAATACATGATCAATATCTGAAATTCCATTTCATAGAGATAACCATTGCTCTATGACATATCCATACCTTAGCATTTCTAAGTCGCTTCTGGAGATCACCAAAAAGGGGACTTCTTGCTGCAATTCAATTTCAATATAAACCAGGTCAACCAAGTGAAAAAAAGACTATGCCTAATTTTAAGATTTCCTACTATTTGTACATTTTAAATCTCACACATGTTTGTGAGAAATGCATTTGAGCACTACAAGATGAAATCCCTTAGCCACTCTGGACTTATCAGCTGGGGGTGGGGTGGGGGGAGTCTTCTGGAACCTAACCTGAAACAGAGGAGCTTCCACATACACAGCATATTTAATCTATCATGGTTAACAGCGCTCTCCCTGCAAAAAGACATAAAGGGGAGTATAAGCAGTCGGAAAATTAAGATGCACAAAGAACATGATCAAAATACACCGACAGCAGCGCACTAAGCTGTGAGTTCGTTTTGGAAATCAGCTTTCTAAACACTGGCCACAAGAAGCATTCCTTTCATTAAAGCTGAAGAGACGAAAGATTCATTTGACCGCTTAGCCAAACACATAAATTGCTTTTTAAGTTAAGTATTAAATTTAGACTACTTCATAAATCACAAATGACAGCAGCTGTTACATCAATCCTCTTCATGATCCACTTTAGTTATACAGGAAAAAATATCTGTTTAGCAAAAACTAAATCTTAAAAATCTCATTGTTGCAAAGTTATCAGTCTGTATATTCAAGATAAATATTATAATTTACTGACTCTCTATAATTTACTCCCCCATCGGTAAAATGGGGATATACTACCTATCCCATTCTGCTATTCTATTAAATGTAATCAATCAAAGCATCGAGCCCTGGGCCTGGATCATAATGTAGTCTCTCAGTTATTAGCAGTTATTTTTTAGAAGTGATTTTGAGATGTCAGTTTGGCTCCTCCTTAGAGAATCGTAGATAAACTAGTTAATTCCTAAACTCAAAAATCTCTGATATGATTACATTCTAATAAAGCTCAGAAATAATATACACTAGGGATAGACACATATGTGTGTATAATATGTGTGTGTATATATATATATATTATTAGAAGGCCATTAAAAACAAAACAAAACCAAAACTTACAGGAGTGATAACAATGAACCCAGGATGATTAATTATCTCCTAGCAGGTGGAGTGATGTGGGATCAAAGGGTGGGGCAAAGAGAGTAAATTCAGCAAGCTGCCCAGTAGAAAACTGGAAATGTTTTAATTGTCACATTAAGGAGTAGATTCACAGGTTATTATCTTATCTTTATTCTTCATAACTTGCATTAATGTTACAGATATATTCTTCTGTCTGTATAAAGTATCATTTAACAAAAAATTACTTAAGATAAAAAGAGAAAAAAAAATTAGTGGTATTTAAGTGTTTAGGGAAAAAATCTATCCCTCACACTGAACATTTTGGTCCATCTAGCCCAAATTTAACACTGAAATCATACAAACTATTTTAAAGCTGGGGGGAATTTTACAAAATCAACCTATGTTCCCACTTCTAGACAAAGGGCAAATCCTTACACAAATGAAGGAAATGAATTCAAAGTTCCCAAATAATAACTGCTAAAACTTACTAAATTTTAATATATATTTTTAAATTAGACTGACTCCTTAAATCCCAAACTAGCAATAGTTTGGGGAAGCTAAAAGGAATATTATAAGCAATTCATAATTTATTATTTAACAAATACTTTTAAAAGATGAACATCTGTTTATATGCCTGGCACATAAAAAGTGCTCTATAATTTATGAATGAATACAGAAAAAATTCATGAATGAGCTTCAGTTACTATAAAAGTGTGTATATGGACTTTTCAAATGATTTTTGATCATTCTTTCTTTTTATTCACTATTCAGTGTTCCCATTAAGTAAAGTCTTCCTAAATACTAAGAGTGGGATGTATGTATCTGAAAGACAGGGAGAGAGAGAGAGAAACTATCTTCCATTGAAGAGTATTTTAGAACCTTATTTTATGAAATTATACTTTCAGCTTTATAGAACTTCTGGTCTGTACTTTTCTACTCTACCCAGTTTTCCTCTCTATTATGAATTTTAGGATGGATTCTTCCGAGATTCTTACCACTTTCATTTCCATAACCCACCATCCTTGCTAGAAAGAAACAGGTCTAGAGAACTGATCCAGCCACACCGTATTTTCATTCATGTGTTCTAAAAGATGGAGTTTTCACCAAAGCAGGTAAAATAATTTACACCATGTGCTGTGTTTTCAGCCACACTGCCAACAGACTGTCAAAATGAAGGGGCCTCCATGGATCTCAGTTGGATGTTCATTTAACAATTTCTGCTGGGAAGCATCAGTCACATCTTCTGGCCACCTTCTCCTTAGAGTATACGCCCATCAAACCACCACTTCAATTTATCTCTTTTTAATTGTACCTGTAATGCTTTCATGTTTTGCCTAATGGGTTTACCTAGAGCTCTATTTCTTTGTTCATCTGTGTCTGTCGTTTCTGTTTCCTAAAACAAAATTTACCTTTCAATGGAGTTACAATGCTGCTATCATGGGACTGTAATGTATCATGCTTCCTATTTCAATATATTATCACCCATCAAATGTGTATCACTGTATATCTATCAGAAACCGTAATAATTGTTCTTGACTCCTCTCCCCTGCTTTCTCCTGTCAGTTATCATGCAAAGGCATTTTCCTTTCTCTGCCTTCTGACACCCTATTTTCCAAAATTTGTCTAAGCTTCACATTAATTACCAACTTAAATTTCAATTAAAGACCTCTTGGGGGACACCTGGGTGGCTCAGTGGGTTAAGCGTCTGCCTTCGGCTCAGGTCATAATCCCAGAGTCCCCGGATTGAGCCCTGCATCGGGCTCCCTGCTCGGCTGGAAGTCTGCTTCTCCTCCTCCCTCTGCCCCACACACCTGCTCATGTACTCGCTCGTTCTCTCTCTCTCTCAATAAATAAATAAAATCTTTTTTAAAAGACCTCTCGGTTAGGCCATTGAGTGGACTACTAAACACACTCATTGGGGCCTTGAGATGTGTACCCTGTTCCTCCTACAATAGCAACCCCTGATATCATAAGCCAGAGTGTGTAGAACACAATTCTGGTTTTAGCACCATCAATTACACTTGACTTTTCTCCTTACACTTCTTCCTTTCTCTTTGTCAAGGATTTTCCTTCAATTGGCACAAGAAAGAGTAGCTCTCAATATATTTGGGATCTTTTTTCTGTAACTACTCCTTGGTTCCCTTGAATAATTAGAACTTGTCAGCAGTCTGGTGGTATGGATGGATCTTAGGAAGAATTTGCACTTCTGAGTCTTCCAAGCCAGGACTGTATTTGACTGCCTCCGTGGCTCCCAAAGAGAAAGCATTTACACTGCTAGTACCGATTCCATCTCGAATTTAGGAAAAGATTCCTCACAAATGTTAGTGCTGGTAAATCCTTCTGCAATTCTATGAGGGAGGGCTTTAGCACTGGGGCCCTAAGACCTGATTCTACAGTTGGCTGTCTTCAGAAGCCTGGGGAAATCACTTTAGTTCATTGAGCTCCAATTTCCTCATTCATAAAGAAAAAAAAATTCAAACTTCATAGCAATGTTGTAAGAATTAAATTAGCCACATTTTGTATAGCTACCACGTCTTGACCCATAGGATTTATTTAGTGCATATTGAATGAATTAAGGGCATGGTGGGGGACAGTCCTTTAACCGGACTTCACTCCCTCCATCCCTTTCCTTTCTATTCACGCCACATCCTTCCCCTTACCCACTTCCCGTTAGAAAGCTGATTCAAAGACATGGCTGGTGAGTGACTTGGGAAGGAAGAGATGGCACACACTTTCACTGGCCACTCATAAACCTCTCCTGGTGACCATCCCCACAGTGCCTCAGGCCGAGTCTTTATGGCTCCCTGAAAATTGCCTGTTTCTGCACCTTTCACCACAGGGCTGCTAAACCTTGCAAATACCAGTTTTATATCTATTTGCTAAAGTCTGCAACATGTTGGGGATCATTTCTCCCAGGCAAGTGCCTGTCCAGCCGACTTGGGTAAATGTGTGCCTTAGAAAGGCATACACACGGTCGCTCATCCCGTCCATTCTTCCAGCCGGCCAGACTCCTAGTCTGTTCACTCCTAACCAAGAAGTCCTCATTTTCTCCTGAAAACTGTAAAAACCTTCTTTAAAACCAGAGCACAGCATGTTCATTTTTTAAAGTTTAAGAGATCGATGTTATTTTAAAGGTGGAAAAAGTCCTTTATATTAAAAATACTAAAGATGAGAGAGAGAAGTAGTAATCTCCCTCCTAGTTAGCTGTGCATTGGCTTACTTTGGGCAATCGCTCATAAGAATAACCTAATCATCATAAACAGGAGTCCACAAATATCTTTTAGCCAGCTTCATTGACCCAGTAACATTTTAAAGCAAATGTAAGCCTTTTAAGAGAAAAAAAATTTTTTTCTTGACCAAAAAAAAAAGCCACCCAAGAATTACTTTATTCTTTTTGATTCACATTTATCAAGAAAAAGCAAGAATAAATTTCTCCTATTTGGAAAATGAGGTAAAATCAAATTGAAAGGAGGTAAAACGTGAGAAAGTTGTAGAGAACGAGCAACATGTCAGCTGGGCTCTAGAACAGAGACCTGGGAACAGGGGAAGGACTGTGCACTCATGCTTTCTCATTTGATGACATGTACTGAGTGTTTCTGCGGCACCTGACTTTGTACTGGCACAGAGAGAGGACTATGGCGTGGCCCATCACTCAGGGAAGTGACACTGGACAAATTCTGCATAAAAAGATGCAAGAGTGTTTCTACTCTGCTGCATAACAAGAATACTTAGGAGTATCATCGAGTATTACATAAGTACTCTGTGAGAAATGTGGGCAGCACTGAGGGGATTTAAAGACAGAGTGGTTGTTCAGTTTTACCCGAGTCAGAAAAAGCTTCACGGGGGTGGGGGGAGGAAGGATTTCCTGAATACTGAATGACAGCAAGCAGCTCCTCACTACGTGGCTGAGGTAGAGCATAATCCAATACAGTTTATTTACATCTTCTCCTGAAACTTCAGAGACCATAGAAACAGACGTTAAAGCCCTAGAGACTAAATTATAGGAGATTTAAAAAATAATAATAATCAAAGAGTATATAACCAAGAGACTATAGAGAAACAAGGCTGCTTTATTGCTTAATACTGACAATTTATGAGCATTTTGTGAAGAGAATTAAAAGCACTGTGAAATCCATCACTAATGTAATTACAGAAAAGAGCTTTCAACTGTCAGTTGTGGCAACAATCAAATAAATGCATTTACTAAATTCACTTAAAAATATTTATAAATAATTAAAGTAGGGAATATAGGTTAGCCTGGTAGAAAGCAAAAATATTTAGCAAGGATGTTGTATATGCTTTGAAAAGATGTGTCGTGTAATTATGATGCATTATTGCTAGTAGTTACTTCTGAGAGCACATATAAATATGAATGGAGATTTTTTACCATGTTGGAAATGGGAAGTAAACACTATATAATACCAACAATTACTGTTAAATGTTCACAATGCCATCATTGGATAGGTTTTTGATAGGATTTCCCTATTATATTTTCCCCTATTTCCCTTCTCTTCTTGAAGATATGCTAAAATGCAGCCTTCCAGAAGGCATTTCTAATACACAAATGACAGAATCAATGTTCAAAAATACTCCAATAACTAGAGCAATAAGCTAAAACTATGACGATGAGATTTCACAGTGATAATTTACACAAAGACAAAATTCAAAGGCAAATGGAAGACTTGATTTAAAACAGTTTACTTCAAAATGATCTGGGCATGGAAACTGACTACCAATCCGACAGGAGCCCAAAGCATATGTTTCCGGGGAGCAGGGGGAGGGAGGAAGCACTGGTGCCTTAATGGAAGACGCCTGATTTCCACACCAAGAGCTCCCAACCCTTCCAACCCAGACTACATCTAGACTATGACGTTCATTTCAGGACCAAGTGCCAAAATGAGAGCCTGTCCAATGGTGAAGCAGGCTGGATAATGCAACCTCTTAAAACCCTATCACATGAGCAAGATCTTAAGAAATCTACAATTCTAATAAAATAAAATAAAATTTATTTTAAAAAAAGAAATCTACAATTCTTATCCCCCCCCCCAAAAAAAATGACTTAGAGTTACAGTACTTTCACGATCTTTCAAAAGGTAACTTGAGAATAGGTCAGGCTGTCTATATTTACCCAGGATAAGCAGACACACTGAAGACAGATATACCCAGGATTAGAGTGGAACTGAATTAATTAGCATGCAAAAATGCAGACTCAATGCTACACTTCTATCACTGGAAATAAATGAAAAAGTCATTAAATCACATTCCATCAATTCAAAATGTATAATATATCAGTGTGGGTGAAGTGTAAATTTATTAAATCTCATTAAAAGTGTAAGCAAAATTGCTATTTCAGGGCAATTTTAATCTAGTAAAAGAGACTCAACCATGTTTAATGGCTCACCATTTCCAATTGTTTGCCATTTGTGGAACATAATGACATAGGACACTTTTACAGCCACTATAGCAAGTCCTATAAGCTGCTTTTCACCTACACTGTGTTAATAGTTCAAGTGAGCAGCAGAACATTAACCTGCTGGTTTCTTTCACAACGCTGAATGAAGTGGAGTGTAAGAAAATTGCATTTCTTTTTAAAAATATCTCTATTTCATGAGTCCCCTTCTTCAGACTGTCCTTATTGCGATTACGCTCAAATAATGACACTTTCAGTACTTCATTAGAAAGCATGGACATTCTAGTAATAAAAAGCAATGGAGCCTCTTTCTCTGAAACTTGCACTATATTCGAATCCTATGATGAGCCTAGCTTTGATTTTTCTTTTCGTATTTTATCATCAATTTGATATATGTAATACATCCTAAAGCCAGTGAAAGGTATCAGGTTATAAGGCCAACCGCCATCTACTGTCTTACACGGTCCATGTGCCATGAAATGTGATTATGTGACATCATGGGAAAAAGCCAGGGACAGGGCATGGAAGTCACCTATTTTTAAATCTTGTTTATGGATTTCTCATCATTATTTCCATGTTCACTGAACTCAATTTCCCATATCCTGAAATGCTCCAAGACCAGAACTTGCAATATGATTTCTGTTCCTTCTGGACCTGACCAGAAAAAATCCCCCAGATGTTTCCACACTTCCAGCCAACTGGAACATTCTAAGATGGCCTTTCCTCATGTTCCCAGGGATGCGTGCCAGAAATGTGATCTTCAAGACAAAATGTGATCCAAACATGGCTTCGAAGATGATTAAAAGAATAGAGTAATTCTGGTGTAAAACTGCCACATATTAAGAATATGCTTTCTTTTTTTTTTTTTTAAGATTTATTTGTGTATTTGAGAGAGAGAGAGAGAGAGCACAAGTAGGGGAAGGGGCAGAGGGAGAGAATCTTCAAGCAACCCCCGGCTGAGCGTGGAGTCCAATGCAGGGCTATATCTCAGGACCCTGAGATTACGACCTTAGCCAAAGCCACGAGTTGGATGCTTAACCAACTAACCCCCCCCCCAGGTGCCCCAAGAATATGCTTTCAATTAATCTCTCAAGACTCTTCCTTGACCAGTATTATAATGTCCTTCTTGTATTCCCAATTTCCTTCTCCAATTCCTCTATAAAGAACCTATGATCCAGTCCTTGATGATCTCACAAAATAACATTTACATCATCTATTTTCTTATCTGTAAAACGGGAACAGCGGTTTGACCTTAGAGGGCTGTTGGAACAATTAAATGAGACCATAGAGACAATGTGTCCACTCCAAGGTCTCGCTCATGGTAGCACTTGACAAAGAGTAACTAAGGAGGGAAGCCAAGTTTAAGGACTACCACAATGTACTGGGTATATACCACCATAAATTTGGTCTTGCCCTTCTCCAGGATGGAAACGCCTTAGCGACAGATGGCTTCTTCATCACTGTGTCCTTCACATCAAGCACAAGCTGGTGACTCGTACAAAGTAGCTTCTCAAGAATTAGGGAAGTTACTGAATTGAAGAAGCTCATTCCTTTTTTCAGTTAGAATCTGGTCATCAGGAGCACATCAACTCAACTCCAAAAAAAGCATTTGTCCTATAAAAGTTCTGAACAATTAGCTTTTGCATAGGGCTGCCTTCCTCATGGAAATGATGCTGGGATTAGCACAACATGTGGTAAATCATTTCTATCATGGGCCCCTCTGTTTCTTCCACAATAAAATAGTGGTAACAAATACCCGCCCTCTTTAAGATGTGAAGGTGAAAGAAGAATTTGAACTGAGGTTTATGCATGAAATGGTTTTACATGTACCCTCCCAATAAAGGATGAAGTCTCTGTGAGTTTATTCATTCAATCGATGATGGCATGCCTATTTTAGGCCAGGCACTGTTTAGGAGTACTGAAGAAATACAGTGTATAAGAGTTTGTGTTCGGGTGCCTGGGTGGCTCAGTCGGTTAAGCGACTGCCTTCGGCTCAGGTCATGATCCTGGAGTCCCTGGATCGAGTCCCGCATCGGGCTCCCTGCTCGGCAGGGAGTCTGCTTCTCCCTCTGACCCTCCCCCCTCTCATGTGCTCTCTCTCATTCTCTCTCTCTCAAATAAATAAATAAAATCTTAAAAAAAAAAAAAGTATGTGTTCTTACACTCACAACGAGAGAGAGAGAGAGAGACAGGAACAAACAATAATGATAAAAAATATATGCAAACGGGTAATGAGCCCTTAAGGGTTGGAACTGTGTCATTCATGTGTGTGCTCCCACAGGCTTGAAACGAAGTGTTCACTGGATGCTCTTGCACTGAATCGTGACCTAATAGGTCCAGGCAGTAACACAAAGGAAGGAGGAAGATAAACATGACAAGGGACATAAGGTCAAAATTTGGAATACCCATTGTAGAAACGTGCCAGATGATGGAGAATTATGTAATAAGACTAACTTACTTATGGGCGCCTGGGTGGCTCAGTTGGTTGAGCGACTGCCTTCGGCTCAGGTCATGATCCTGGAGTCCCGGGATCGAGTCCCGCATCGGGCTCCCTGCTCGGCAGGGAGCCTGCTTCTCCCTCTGACCCTCCTCCCTCTCATGTGCTCTCTCTCATTCTCTCTCTCACAAATAAATAAAATCTTAAAAAAAAAAAAGACCAACTTACTTATGTTTTAGGTAATGACTGAAACTGGACTCATAATCTATAAATGGGGGCCCATTATCAGAAAATTACTTTATTAGGATTTTTACTTGTGATCCTTTTCTGGCCTTTTCATCTTATGCCAGGCAGATTGTGCAGACAAGTAAATCAGAGAAATATTGTTTAAGTAGTCCAATTATTTTCCATTAACAGTGGAAGTTTAAATATGACCACTAATTATAGAGTGAATTAATTTTATCTAATAATACTTCCTAATTCAACAGTACTTCACAAATGCCATCGCATGTATCCTCACACTTTGGCCTTAACAAAACAGAAGGAATCAAAAATTTTTCACTCCCTCCCTCCCTCAGCAAATACTTCCTGAGGGCCTGACTCTGATGTGAAGGGGAAGATGAGGCGTGATGCTGGGTCATACATACGTGACTGGCTCAGATGAACTCATATGCCAGCACTTCTTTGGAAAGCCCAAAGTCACTTGCCCCTAAACATGCCATTGTCAAAAGGACATGAATCATGGGCAGGAAATCCAATCTTATGGGAACTTTTTAAAAAAACATATGACAAAAAGATGCACTGGAAGTGACTTTTTAAAAATTTTTGATTTTAGAAAATATTAAAATATGAAATGGGGGTAGTAACAATATATCAAAATTCTACTGAATAAAAGAGAGGAGGATGGTAGACTTAAGATTTTAGGGATATCTTATAAAGCCATCAAGGTAGTATTAGAATTTCCTGCATGATTTTATAACAGATAAGAAACAAACTTGAATTAGCACAGTTTGCTCATACCACAAAATAATAAAAATAATAATAATAATAATAGTTATTTTGTTATCATTTATACTTGTGCTCATAGGACAATCAAAAGAATTACCTAAATGTGGTATTTAAACAGAAAGTTAGCATCTCTCAAAGAAAACATTATAAGCTCACACTGACATTTAGTCAAGAACTTTGTATCTTTTGTATTAATTACGACCTTCACAAATATTTACTTCCCAAGTTGATCTATGAGAACACAAACTTTATAAGTGCCTGTAACAGTCCCTTTTGCAATAAATGCTCAAAAAACATCTGCTGTTTTGATACACCTTCAGCAGAATACCCTGATGCAGTTCATTCCAGGCCTGTATACTATAGGAGAGGCTCTGGAGCCTGACTGTTTGGGTTCAAATATTGGTTTTGCCAAGGACCAGCTCTAGAACCTTGGCAAAATTTTGAGCGTTTTTCTACTTTACTTTTCTTGTCTATAAGGTGGTCCTTAGTAACACCACCTACCTCACAGAAGTGTTACGGGAACTAAACAGGATCATACACAGAAAATGTTGACAAGAGGACCTGGCCGTGAGCACACGATATGTCACATCATCGCTGCCGGCATAATTCTCGTCCTCAAAAGGGTAGCAAAGAACTATGATGTAACCCATCAGGCTATTATAAGCTGTTTTCCCAAAGTACATTAAAATCCTGATAAAGTTTTCAAAAGGGTTAGTCCCATAGATCAATGTTTTCTTTTTTTTTTCATATAGTAAGATTTTTGACCAGAAACTGGAGGTCACTAATTTTAAAGAAATTCATATTAGTTTTAAACCTTCAATTAATTTCATTAATCCTCTACAATAACTGGGGTGCTTGGGTGGCTCAGTCGGTTAAACATCTGCCTTCAGCTTGGGTCATGATCTCAGGGTTCTGGGATAGAGAACCACATGAGACCCCCTGCTCAGCGGGAGCTTGCTTCCCCCTCTCCCTCTGCCCCTCCCGCTGGCTCATGCTCTCTCTCACTCATTCTTGCTCTCTCAAATAAATAAAAATCTTAAAAAAAAAAATCCTTCCCAATAACTGCCACACAAAACCTGTTTTATACTGCACCATCAGTGATAGAATTTGAGAGTACATTCTTGTCTCTCCTACTGTGAGCCAATCCTATACCTATTGTAAATTATCTGTTTTGAAAGGGTAACGGTATCAGGAGTTCTAGGCCTCTCTTTAAGTTAAATAAAAATTGATTTTTTAATGTTTTGATTAATTCTAGTGGGAAAAATAAATAGAATAATTTTCTACCCTAATTCTTGACAAGCTGAATGAAATGATTTTTGACATTTTATACTGATAAGAAAAATACCTTCTACACTATGACACATAATAGTTCATAAATAAATCAATGGTCAGTCTAATACTGACTTTTGGCATCTGTGCTATCAATACTATAAGACTTCTTCTCAATCATCAAGTGTGCTTTTGAAAAATAGACTCAAATTTACAATATGTAAAAATAGTGTCATAGTCAATCCAGCTCTGCCAAACCAAGAAAACCAACCCAAACACTGAATACACACAATGAAAAAGGAGACAGATCAAATTGGGGAATGGAGTATCTCAAATAAAATAAATTTAAAAATTTAAAATAAACCATAAATTTTGGTGATAGCAATTACTGTTAAGATATAAAGTGAAGGGAATATAACCAAAAGTTAACCCACAAAAATCCTCATAGCTTTGATCTCTAATAGGTAAAAGTAAATGCAATTTAGGTATTATGACTCAAGAACTATTAGGATAAAAACAGGAAAATAATAAAGTACTTAAGTCAATTTTTGTAAACACAACAGGAGCATTTCAAAATCTATGAGAAATTTTTTGCTCCAGGAAACATGTGACCAAACCTTTGTCCAAATTATGAAGAACATTTCATACCAGACCCACTTAATAATTTCTTCCCCTTGGAATTATCAAATTAGTGGTTAAGGGAAACAAAGCAGATGTACATATACTCTATATTTAGACTTTAAGACGACTCTCAAAACACATTTTTTAAATTAAATTACTTTAAATTGTTATATGATAGTGGTGAGAAGCAGCCATATAAATTGAATATTGGCAGCCCTCACAAGGTCACACCGCAGAACAGTGGTTCTCTTCAAAGAAATGCCTAGGGAAAGCTAAAGAGACCAACTAGATGAAAAGTCTCCAGGATAATGTTCTTTAAGAAAATCAAAGGGGCGCCTGGGTGGCTCAGTTGTTAAGCGTCTGCCTTCAGCTCAGGTCATGATCCGAGGGTCCTGGGATCGAGCCCCACATCAGGCTCCTTGCGCAGCGGGAAACCTGCTTCTCCCTCTCCCACTCCCCCTACTTGTGTTCCCTCTCTTGCTGTCTCTCTGTCAAATAAATAAATAAAATCTTTAAAAAAACAAAAAAGACTTTGATTAAAAAAAGAAAATCAAACATATTTTTATAGTGTCCAGTGATCCTTATCAGGGACAGAACATTGGAATCCTTTTTCTCATACAGACAAAATTATTCCTTGTCTTCTGTAGTTTAGTAATATGGGTTCAAGTTTTCAAAGGCCCAGCCATGGGAATAAGTTTCATCCATGCAAGAGGAGTAAGTTCTAGAGATCTGCTGTAGAACATTGTCCTGTGGTTAAGAATATTGTATCATACACTTAAAAATCTGTTAGAGAGTACATCTTATATTAAATGTTCTTACTACGATAAAATAAAATTTTTAAAAAGTATCTACTTATGAATGGAAAAACTGACAGACATGCAAAATCTAAGAAATACATAGTCCCATATATCAAAAGGATTAGAAAGAAACCAAAAACAGAACCTGTAAATATTTTATTAGATATTATTTGTATCTGTAAATGGGGGAGGTTAACAAATAAGGACTCTAACTTCACAAAACTTTATTTCCTTTTGAGTTTATATAAAATATAAATATTATGTATAAAATAACATGTAAATTATTTCACAGAATAAGTATGGAAAATAAACTACAGAGCAGATTTGAATGGTAATTAAATCACTGAAAATAGTTGTCATAACTAGTGTCGGAAAGATCTTAAGATTAGAAAAATGTATAATATACCTAGGAAATGCATCCGAATAGCCAAGAATCCTTTCAATGTAAAATGCTTATAAAAATTTCTGACAATTGTTTACTGAAATTCTAGTGTTAGAGGTACATGTATTGCATTTCTAGGAATATCTAAATTAGGAAATATGGAAATGCAAGGTACCACAGATCCTAGTATAAATTCTCCGTATATGTAGATGGAGACAGATTCTAGGACATCATTACTAAAGTGGTAGTACTTCTGAAGCTGGTGTTCAATGCTCAATAGATAATTATTCCATTCATTCACTCATCATTTTGAGACACAAAACTTAAAATCTCAATCCTTTTAAGGAGTTGTACATGTTGTCATAAGCATTCTTGATATTCACCATAAACAACATCACAGATGAGTCTGTCCTGACAAGATACAGTTCTTGACCTCTCATTCAAGGGAGAGAGTTTAGGGATTAACTTTCTTTATCTGCTTGTCTCTGGAGCTAAGATCAGATTTTGACTCCTCTGAACCTCCATGAAAAATACACATGCTGTCTTAAAGGAAAAGTAAAAACAAAAAGACAACTGTGTGATTCAAACACAAATACTGTGATTCTTTTCAGAAAAACACAATGTGGTGAACTCTACTCCTTCTCTCACAAGATAAGGAAATACTGTGAAACATGACCAAGGGTTCTCCATCTTATTTTTCAAAAGTACCATAGAAACAACCTAATAAGAAATCAGTCTTTAACCACCAATACACTAGAAATTGAAAATTGTTATTTTCTAATAAATAAGTCTCAATAAAACTTATGAAAAACTCATATCCTAATGATTTATTTAGTATTTCAAGACTGCCTAAAGGTTCAATTTCATAGGTACTAAAAAGCATAAATAACTTTCTTATAAAGTACTCCTGTAAGTTAAAAATGTTGTAAAGGTAGCTTTTACTATGTTTTCCTATCCATAACAGATCACAGAAATCAAATTTTCATTGCATTTTGAGCAGTAAAAACTGGCTGCTAAACTAGGTGGCATTTTAAAGATACTTTAGTGAGTTGAATTTTGCAGGGCACCATGTACTACATTTTAAAAGAACAAGGACTGATAAATAGAATTACAGCTTTTACAAATCTATTTCACAAATTCATGAGTTTTCTGGGTAAAATCATATCTACAATGAAAATAAAATGGTATCAATGTTGATCCTCATAATAGCACAGAAAGTCCATAAGTTAGGTACCACTCCTGCTAAATGAAGTAAGCCAGATTTAGAAAGACAAATACTGTATGATTTCACTCATACGTGGGATCTCAAGAAACGAAAACAAATACACCAACAAACATAAAGCAGAAACAGACTTGTAAAGCCCGGAGAACAAACTTTCAGTTGCCAGAGAAGAGGGGAGGAGGCAAAAGGAGTGGATGGGAGGGGGATATGCAGTGCCCAATTTAATGGTAGCTGCCCTTTGGTGAGCTAGGGTCATGTTCAAGGTAGTCATACCATCACACTGTACACCTGAAAGTAATGTAATACTGTGTGTCGACTATACTCAAATTTTAAAAATTTTGAAAAAAAAACCCTTAGCACAGTGCCACCTGTCAAATGGTAAGCATAGTATGTAAGCATAATGTTGTTACTGATAGACAAAAAGTAAAAGATAGGTACTACTTTTATTTCCTAAAACAGCATTATAAATATAATATGGTGTTATTTACCTATGAAGATTTTGGGATTCCCTCTCTGAATCCTCAATAAAATACCTCTAATAGGTTGTCATTTAAGATATTTTGGAACTCCCAAGTATTGCAGAGCTGACTATCTCACAAGGCAACTCACTCTGTTTTAAATACATCTAATTGTTGAAAAGTTCCTCTTAATCCTAAACTAAACCTACTTCCTTATAATCTACAATTTGATCCCGGTTTTGCCTTCTGAAATAAAGTAGAATAAATAGTATCCTCCTTCTGTTTGATAGCTATTCAAGTATTTGAAGGCAGTTTCCATATCTTTCTTATGAAATATTTTCATGCAAGGCATCTAATATCTTTCAGTATCCCAGATATGGTTTGAGTGATTTGCATGAATACAAACACACACACACCTTTTAAATATTAAACCACATTAAGAATGAATAACACTCAAATTTAAGAACAGGAGTAGGGCTTAATCAAGACCAAGATTTTTTTAAATCAATTAACAAACATAGAGTACATCAAAACCAAGATTTAAAGATACAGAAAACCACCAAGGGAATGTTTAATAAGTTTGTTGGTAAAATGGAAACAAGTGGTAAACTTATCTGTAGCCATCAGGAGAATGTGATACTTGTTGCAAGGAAAATGGGAGGGGACAAGAAAGGCCCACCAGCCAGGAGGCTGGCAAGAAAAACAAGTTTTTAAAAGTTAAATTGCTCAAGGTCGTCCGGCTAGTAAATGACAGAGACAGTGTTTGAACTTGGGAACTTCTGCTCTGGAGCCTACATTCTTAATCACACACAGTACTGCCTCTCAACACCCATTCTGTGCTTGCTCAAGGAAGATGCCCAAACAAGACACATGTAAAGCTAACTCTTTCAATCAAAATCAAAATCAAAATAAGTACACACTATCATAAAATCCACTTGAAAAAAGAAAGACAATATAGCTTAAAGAATGACTTAGCAAGATGGTGGAGGAGTAGGAGACCTAAATTTTGTCTGGTCCCAGGAATTCAGCTAGATAGGGATCAAACCATTCTGAACACCTATGAACTCAACAGGAGATCAAAGAAAAGAATAGCAGCAACTCTCTGAACAGAAAAGCGACCATTTTCTGGAAGGTAGGACGTTCGGAGAAGTGAATCTGAGGCAATATTCGGGAGGATAGACGGCGGGGGAGGGGGCCTCCATCGGCCACGACCAGCAAGTGATAAAGCCACAGAGCACAAAATCGGAACTTTTAGAAGTCTGCTCCGCTGAGGGACATTGCTCCAGTGGCTAAGCTGGGGGTTGAACCCTTGTGGGACAGTGTGGTCTCAGGACCCTCGGGGTAACAGAAAGACCGGGGGTGCCTGAGTGCAGCAGAGCTCCCAGGTATTGGATTGAGGAAGCCGGCTGCAGAGATGGAGCAGAGGCGCAGGCTCTCAGCTAGGGGTTGCCATAAACCGTGATCCGGGGCAAGGTCAGGCCACTGCTCCTCCAGGAGGGACCCAATAAGCGGCAGATCCGGGGAGACTTTCCTTCCTCCCCTGGGAGGAACAGCGCGGGAGTGCACCGCAGGGATCTGCTGGGTTGGAGACTCCACACCGAGTCAGGTGCCAGAGATAGAAACGCTCAGTCACAGGCTGGGTGAGCATGGAGTGTGGCCGGAAACCGGGGAGACGGGAGTGATTGACTGCTTTTCTCTGAGGGCGCACTGAGGAGCGGGGCCCCGAGTTCTCGCCTCCTACAGGGCAGAGACTGGGAGGCCGCCATTTTCACTCTCGTCCTCCAAAGCCAAATGGAAAGCTTGCAGGGAACAAAAGCTCCTGAGAGCAAACCCGAGATTACTTAGCCCTGGTGGGGCAAGGGCGGGGCAATTCCACCTCCAGCAAAGACATTTGGGAACCACGGCAACAGGCCCTTCCCCCAGAAGATCAGCGAGAACAGCCAGCCAAGACCAAGTTTACCGATCAATGAGAACAGCAGAACTCCAGCGCTAGGGGGATACAGCACATAGAATTCATGGCTTTTTTCCCATGATTATTTAATCTTTCAAAGTTAATTTTTTAAATTTTTTTCTTTTCCTATTTTTTTTTAATTTTTCTTTTTCCCTTTTTCAACCAACATCTTATCAATCCCTTTTTTAAAACTCTTTTTTATTTTTCATTTTTAGACTTATAGTCTATCCCTTCATTGTAATTAACCTTATTTTTGATATATATAGAAGTTGTTCTCGCTTTAAAATTTTGGGATACACTTTCTTCTAAAAGACCAAAATATACCCTAAATCTCTAGTGTATGGCTTTGTTCTAGTCTCCTACCTAATCACATTCTCTCCCTTTTTTAAAATTTTTCTTCTTTTTTCAATCAAATTCTTATCAATTCCTTTTATAAAATCTTTTATAATCTTCATCTTTACACTCATATTCCATCCCTTCACTCTATTTACCCTTATTTTCCTACATATATAAGTTTTTCTTTCCTTAAAATTTTGGGAGGCACTTTCTTCTAACACACCAAAATATGCCCAAAATCTAGAGTGTGGCACTGACCTATTGACCAGCCTAAACATAGTTAATCATATTCCTTTTTTTTTTTTTCTTTCCCTTCCTTTTCCCCTGGTTTCAGGTCTCTCCTAATTTGTTTAGTGTATATTTTTCTGGGGTCATTTTTACCCTGTTACCATTTTGTTCTCTCATTCATCTATTCTCCTCTGGACAAAATGACAAGACAAAAAACTCATCTCAAAAAAAAAAAAGAACAAGAGACAGTACCAACTGCCAGGACCTAATCAATACGGACATTAGTACGATGTCAGAACTAGAGTTCAGAATGATGATTTTAAAGATACTAGCTGGGCTTGAAAAAAGCATGGAAGATATTAGAGAAACTTTTCTGGAGAAATAAAAACTAAAATCTAACCAAGTCGAAATCAAAAAGGCTATCAGTGAGGTGCAATCAAAATTGGAGGTTCTAACCACTAGGATAAATGAGGCAGAAGAATGAATCAGTGATATAGAAGACCAAATGATGGAGAATAAAGAAGCTGAGAAAAAGAGAGATACACAACTACTGGATCACAAGGGCAGAATTAGAGAGATAAGTGATACCGTAAGATGAAACAATATTAGAAAAATTGGGATCGCAGAAGAAGAAAGAGAGAGAGGGGCAGAAGGTGCACTGGAGCAAATTATAGCAGAGAACTTCCCTAATTTGGGGAAGGAAACAGGCATCAAAATCCAGGAGGCACAGAGAACCCCTCTCAAAATCGATAAAAACAGGTCAACACCCCGACATCTAATAGTAAAACTTACAAGTCTCAGAGACAAAGAGAAAATCCTGAAAGCAGCTTGGGACAAGAGATCTGTAACCTACAATGGTAGAAACATTAGATTGGCAACAGACCTATCGACAGAGACCCGGAAGGCCAGAAAGGACTGGCAGGATATCTTCAGAGCACTAAATGAGAAAAATATGCAGCCAAGAATACTATATCCAGCCAGGCTGTCAATGAAAATAGAAGGAGAGATAAAAAGTTTCCAGGACAAATAAAAACTAAAAGAATTTGCAAACACGAAATCAGCCCTACAAGAAATATTGAAAGGGGTCCTCTAATCAAAGAGAGAGCCTAAAACTAACATAGACAAGAAAGGAACACAGACAATATACAGTAACAGTCACCTTACAAGCAATACGACGACACTAAATTCGTATGTTTCAATAGTTACCCTGAATGTAAATGGGCTAAATGCCCCAATCAAAAGACACAAGCTATCAGATTGGATTAAAAAACAAGACCCATCGATATGCTGTCTGCAAGAGACTCATTTTAGACCCAAAGACAGCCCCAGATTGAAAGTGAGGGGGTGGAAAACCATTTACCATGCTAATGGACACCAAAAGAAAGCTGGGGTGGCAATATTTATATCAGACAAATTAGGTTTTAAACCAAAGACTATAATAAGAGATGAGGAAGGACACTATATCTTACTTAAAGGGTCTATCCAACAAGAAGATCTAACAAATTGTAAATATTTATGCCACTAAAATGGGAGCAGCCAATTATATAAGCCAATTAATAACAAAAGCAAAGAAACACATTGACAACAATACAATAATAGTGGGGGACTTTAACACCCCCTGCACTGAAATGGACACATCATCTAAGCAAAAGATCAACAAGGAAATAAAGACTTTAAATGACACACTGGACCAAATGGACTTCACAGATATATTCAGAACATTCCATCCCAAAGCAACAGAATACACATTCTTCTCTAGTGCCCATGGAATATTCTCCAGAACTGATCACATCCTAGGCCACAAATCAGGTCTCAACTGGTACCAAAAGATTGGAATCATTCCCTGTATATTTTCAGACCACAGTGCTTTGAAACTAGAACTCCATCACAAGAGGAAAGTCAGAAAGAACTCAAATACATGGAGGCTAAAGAGCATCCTACTAAAGAATGAATGGGTCAACCAGGAAATTAAAGAATTTAAAAAATTCAAGGAAACCAATGAAAATGAAAACACAACTGTTCAAAATCTTTGGGATGCACCAAAGGCAGTCCTAAGAGGAAAGTATATAGCAATACAAACCTTTCTCAAGAGACAAGAAAGGTCTCAAATACACAACCTAACCCTACACCTAAAGGAGCTGGAGAAAGAACAGCAAAGAAAGCCTAAACCCAGCAGGAGAAGAGAAATAATTAAGATCAGAGCAGAAATCAATGAAATAGAAACTAAAAGAACAGTAGAACAGATCAACGAAACTAGGAGCTGGTTCTTTGACAGAATTAAAAAGATTGATAAACCCCTGGCCAGACTTATCAAAAAGAAAAGAGAAAGGATCCAAACAAATAAAATCATGAATGAAAGAGATCACAACCAATACCAAGGAAATACAAACAATTATAAGAACATATTATGAGCAACTCTATGCCAGCAAATTAGATAACCTGGAAGAAATGGATGCATTCCTAGAGATGTATCAACTACCAAAACTGAACCAGGAAGAAATAGAAAACCTGAACAGACCTATAACCACTAAGGAAATTGAAGCAGTCATCAAAAATCTCCCAACAAACAAAAGCCCAGGGCCAGATGGCTTCCCAGGGGAATTCTACCAAACATTTAAAGAAGAATTAATACCTATTCTTCTGAAACTGTTCCAAAAAATAGAAATGGAAGGAAAACTTCCAAACTCGTTTTATGAGGCCAGCATTACCTTGATCCCAAAATTAATCAAAGGCCCCATCAAAAGGAAGAATTAGAGACCAATTTCCCTGATGAACATGGATGCAAAAATTCTCACCAAAATACTAGCCAATAGGATCCAACAGTACAATAAAAGGATTATTCACCATGACCACGTGTGATTTATTCCTGGGCTGCAAGGTGGTTCAACATCCACAAATCAATCAATGTGATAAAATACTTTAATCAAAGAAAGAACAAGAACCATATGATCCTCTCAATAGATGCAGAAAAAGCATTTGACAAAGAACAGCATCCTTTCTTGATTAAAACTCTTCAGAGTGTAGGGATAGATGAAACATACCTCAATATCATAAAAGCCATCTATGAAAAACCCACAGAGAACATCATTCTCAATGGGGAAAAACTGAGAGCTTTCCCCCTAAGGTCAGGAACACAGAAGGGATGTCCACTATCACCACTGCTATTCAACACAGTATTAGAAGTCCCAGCAACAGGAATCAGACAACAAAAAGAAATAAAAGGCATCCGAATCAGCAAAGAAGTCAAACTCTCACTCTTTGCAGATGATATGATACTTTATGTGGAAAACCCAAAAGACTCCACCCCAAAACTGCTAGAACTCATAGAGAAATTCAGTCAAGTGGCAGGATATAAAATCAATGCACAGAAATCAGTGGCATTCCTATACACCAACAAGACAGAAGAAAGAGAAATTAAGGAGTCGATCCCATTTACAATTGCACCCAAAACCATAAGATACCTAGGAATAAATCTAACCAAAGAGTTAACCAAATCTAACCAAAGAATCTGTACTCAGAAAATTATAAAATACTCATGAAAGAAATTGAGGAAGACACAAAGAATGGAAAAACGTTCCATGTTCATGGATTGGAAGAACAAATATTGCGAAGATGTTAATGCTACCTAGAGCAAGCTACACATTTAATGCAATCCCTATCAAAATACCATCCCCTTTTTTCAAAGAAATGGAACAAATAATCCTAAAATTTGTATGGAACCAGAAAAGACCCTGCATAGCCAGAGGAATGTTGAAAAAGAAAAGCAAAGCTGGTGGCATCACAATTCCAGACTTCAAGTTCTATTACAAAGCTGTCATCATCAAGACAGTATGGTACTGGCACAAAAACAGACACACAGATCAATGGAACGGAAGAGAGAGCCCACAGATGGACCCTCAACTCTATGGTCAATTAATCTTTGACAAAGCAGGAAAGAATGTCCAATGGAAAAAAGACAGTCTCCTCAACAAATGGTGTTGGGAAAATTGGACAGCCACATGCAGAAGAATGAAACTGGACCATTTCCTTACACCACACACAAAAATAGACTCCAAATGGTTGAAAGACCTCAACGTTAGACAGGATTCCATCAAAATCCTAAAGGAGAACACAGGCAGCAACCTCTTTGACCTCAGCTGCAGCAAATTCTTTCTAGAAACATTGCCAAAGGCAAGGGAAGCAAGGGCAAAAATGAACTATTGGGACTTCATCAAAGATAAAAAGCTTTTGCACAGCAAAGGAAACAGTCAACAAAACCAAAAGACAACCGACAGAATGGGAGAAGATATTTGCAAATGACCTATCAGATAAGGGGCTAGTATCCAAAATCTATAAAGAACTTCTCAAACTCGGGGTGCCTGGGTGGCTCAGTCGTTAAGCATCTGCCTTCGGCTCAGGTCATGATCCCAGGGTCCTGGGATCGAGCCCCGCATTGGGCTCCCTGCTCGGCGGGAAGCCTGCTTCTCCCTCTCCCACTCCCCCTGCTTGTGTTCCCTCTCTCGCTGTGTCTCTCTCTGTCAAATAAATAAAATCTTTAAAAAAAAAAAAAAAAGAACTTCTCAAACTCAACACCCAAAGAACAAATGATCCAATCAAGAAAAGGGCAGAAGACATGAACAGACATTTTTCCAAAGACATCCAACTGGCCAACAGACACATGAAAAAGTGCTCAACGTTGCTCGGCATCAGGGAAATGTAAATCAAAACCTCAATGAGATACCACCTCACACCAGTCAGAATGGCTAAAATTAACAAGTCAGGAAACGACAGATGTTGGCGGGGATGCGGAGAAAGGGGAACCTTCCTACACTGTTGGTCGGAATGCAAGCTGGTGCAGCCACTCTGGAAAACAATATGGAGGTTCCTCAAAAAGTTGAAAACAGAGCTTCCCTACGACCCAGCAATTGCACTACTGGGTATTTACCCCAAAGATACAAAAGTAGGGATCCGAAAGGGTACGTGCACCCTGATGTTTATAGCAGCAATGTCCACAATAGCCAAACTATGGAAAGAGCCAAGATGTCCATCAACAGATAAATGGATTAAGAAGATGTGGTGTGGAATATTATGCAGCTATCAAAAAAAAAAAAAAAACACTGAAATCTTGTCATTTGCAACGACGTTGATGCAACTGTATTATGCTGAGCCAAATACGTCAATCAGAGAAAGACATGTATCATATGATCTCACTGATATGAGGAATTCTTAATCTCAGGAAACAAACTGAGGGTTGCTGGAGTGGTGGGGGGTGGGAGGGATGGGTGGCTAGGTGATAGACATTAGGGAGGGTATGTGCTATGGTGAGCGCTGTGAATTGTGTAAGACTGTTGAATCACAGACCTATACCTCTGAAACAAATAATACATTATATGTTAGAAAAAAAAAAAAAAGAAGATGATAGCAGGAAGGGAAAAATGAAGCGGGGGGAATCGGGGAGGGAATCAGACGAACCATGAGAGACTATGGACTCTGAGAAACAAACTGAGGGTTTTAGAGGGGAGGGGGGTGTGGGATGGGTTGGCCTGGTGATGGGTATTAAAGAGGGCACGCATTGAATGGATCACTGGGTGTTATATGCAAACAGTGAATCATGGAACACTGTATCAAAAACTAATGGTGTAATGTATGGTGATTAACATGACATAATAAAGTTTTAAAAAAACTAATGATGTACTATATGTTGGCTAAGTGATAATAAAATAAAAATAAATAAAATAATGAATTAAAAAATAGAACGACTTACAAGTCACTACACAATCAAGAAATAAGTCCTGATTGGTGTTCTGGAACTCAGTAATAACAAATCTCAGAATCTTTGAAGAGCAAAGATGTAATGTGTTTAAAGGAGTAGACAAAATCTAGAATATTGTGTTGCCAGGCCTCTGATATCTCCAGTAAGGCAGAGCAGTTATCAGGACCATCCAAGCTACCTTCCCACCGCACAGCTAACAGGATAACTGGCAGGTTCTGGGGTCCTCCCCTTTGATGAATACAGGGTGAAGTTTACTATGACAACTGTTGTGTGCTCTCTTAGGTGACACATCCTGTTGTAACAACAGTGACATGTCAATAATGTTTAATGATCTTGGAGTAATCCACTGGCCCCCTAATTCAGTTGCTGCTCAGAGGGAAAAAGGGAAGTCCAAAGGTATATACTGGCCTCGTGGTTCAACTGCAGCAGCAGGGTTCCCTACGGGCAGATTAAAAAGAACGCAGAGATACACCTGTCATTTCAACCAATGCTATGAATAAAAAAAGACAAGGTACAAGAGAAGGAGATACTAAAATATACAAATAGTGTTGACTGGTAAAGGCTAGACTTACATTTGTACAGAACAGAAGTTCCTGAGCAAAAGTTTCTCCATAACTGCTTTTTACAGGTGAGTAAATTAAAGATTGTACTAGACAATTACATGGGAACTAACAGGGATAGAGTTAGTAGATGTGCTGAAATGTTAGACTGCTGCTGAGTAACCAGAAAATATGACACACACAAAAATAACTGCACTACTAAAGATAATCTGGAAAAAAAAAAAAACTGTAAAGACTAAATTGGCACAGGTTACTCTTTTATCAGAAAAACAATTTTTAATCCAATCATCTACAACTATATAAATCATGAGTTTTATAGGAAAAAGAAAAATAGGTAAATCAAAATGTTATCAGTGGATATTTCAAAGTAGTAATAATAAAAATAGATTTTTTTCATTGTGTTCTGCATTTTCCAAATTTGTACAAAGTATAAACTATTTCATAATAAAAGAACTTAATAAAGAGTCCAGTAACAAATTGAAAAAATATGATCAAAAATCTGCAGTAGCCAAAAAAAATATGTAGCTTTTATTATTTAAAATTTAAAAAAAAGAAAAAAGAAAGAAATTATGCTGGATGCCCCCAAAGGAATGTTTAACAATGATACAAAATGTGTCAAGTGGTGTAATGATGGAACCACGCAGGGAATCCTATTAGTACCAAGATATGAGAGAAATTCATGAGTTACACACACACACACACACACACACACGTGGAATATATAAAGGAATATATATGTATACATATATATACATATGTATATATTATATAGATGATATTCCTTTAAAAAATCACACGCCACATTCACAGTGAGGTCTTCTCTGCCCAATCAATCTCTTCAACCCCTAAGGCCACTCACTCTCTGTTAATAGCCATGTGCTACGTCTTTCCTAAAAATAAAGAGGAAGAATGATACAATTAGTGACTAATTTCTCACTGGAAACAACAGAGGCCAAAAGACACTGAACTGAATATTCAAACTGCCTGAAAAAGGATACTGCCAACCAAGAATTCTACAACCAAATAATCAAAACTGCAGGTAAAATAAAGATATACCCAGATAAACAAAAACTAACAGAACTTGTTGGTAGTGGATGGTATTAATAGTACAAGGCATACTAAAGGAACTCCTTCAATTTGAAAGAAAATATATAAATATATGGGAAGAAATAAATAGACTGGTGATGGTAAATGTGTAGATAAATATAAGAGTATATGACTGATGACTGGGTAAAGATGATGTGGTATATGTATACAATGGAATATTACTTGGCTGTAAAAAAGAAAGAAATCTTGCCATTTGCAATGATGTGGATGGATCTAGAGAGTTGTTTTTTTTTTTTTCTGGAGCTAGAGAGTATTATGCTAAGTGAAATCAGTGAGTCAGAAAAAGATAAAAATCATATGATTTCACTCATATGTGGAATTTAAAAAACAAAACAAACAAGCATAGGGAAAAGGAAAGAGAGAGAGGCAAACCAAGAAACAGACTCTTAGGTATAGAGAACAAATTATGGTGACCAGAGGGGAGGTCTGAGAGGGGATGCGGGAAATACATGATGGGGATTAAGAAGTGCACTTGTGATGAGCACCGGGTGATATATGGAAGTACTGAATCACTAAACTGTATATCTGAAACTACTATTACACTGTATGTTAATTAATTGGAATTTAAATAAAAACGTTTAAAAAGAGTATATAGCACACTGGAATATATTTTTCATTTCTTTTTCTAACTCCTTTTAAAAAACAAATATATAGTTAAAATTATTACACATAATTATCACATACATAATAATTATACATAACTAGGTTTATGTATGGTGGGGAGGAGGAATGGAGCTATATAGAAACGAAACTGTCTACCAACACTAGGGCAGTGTTAATTTGAAAGAGATTATGAGGGGCGCCTGGGTGGCTCAGATGGTTAAGCGTCTGCCTTCGGCTCAGGTCATGATCCCAGTGTCCTGGGATCGAGCCCCGCATCGGGCTTCCTGCTCAGCGGGGAGCCTGCTTCTCCCTCTCCCTCTGCCTTCTCCCTGCTCATGCTCTCTCTCTCTCTCTGTATCTCTGTGTCTCAAGTGAATAAAAAAAAAAAAAGATTATTATAAGCTAAATTACATTGTAATCTCTAGAGTAATCACTAATAAAATAACTTTAAAAATGTATTTGTAAAATCAATAAGGAAATAAAGTGCCAAACTAAAAATATTCATTTAATACAAAAGAATTCTTAAAAGAGGAATAGGGAACAAAAAGACATGAGACACAGTATAAACAAACAAAATGACAGATGTAATTCCAACCGAGTCAACAACTACATTAAATGTGAATATACTACAATTCCATCAAAAGGCAGAGATTATGAGACTGTATAAAAAAGTGAAAGCCAACTATATCTGTAAAAAACACCTTCAGATTCAAAGACAAACACAGGTTGAAAGTAAAAAGACAAAAAAAGATACACCATGCAAACTATTTATCAAACATTCAGAGAAAAAAATGGTAACAATCCTACACAAAGTCTTTCAGAAAAAGAGGAAGAATAAACTCTTCCCAACTCATTCTCTGAGGCCAAAGACATCACAAGAAAAAAATTTTAAAAGAAAGGAAAAATTCTACATACCAATAGCTCTCATGACAAAGATGCAAAAATCCTTAACAAAATATTAGCAAACCAAATTCAGCAACATATAAAGAGGTTTATAACATATAAACATGACCAAGTGGGATTTATCCCAAGATTTTTAGTTCAACATCTGGAAATTGTTAATATAATATGTCCTATTTACAGAATTAAGGGCAAAGCCATAAGACCATTTCAATACATAGAGAAAATAGACTAGACACAATCTAACACCTACTCATGATAAAAAGTCTCAACAAACTAGGAACAGAAAGGAATTTCCTCAATCTGATTAAAAACATTTCACACCTATGGTAAAAGACTGAATGCTTTTCTTTCTAAGTTCAGAAAAAGGCAAGGATATCCACGATCACCACTTTTATTCAACACTGTACTTAAGGTTCTAGCCAGTGTAATAGGTAAGGAAAGATTCAGGTAGGGGGAAGGGAGGGACATAGGGAAGGAGGGAGAAAAAGATAAATTTAAAAGTTAGAAGGACAACTATCTTAACTCTCAGACTACACGGACTCTTATGTAAAAAAAAATCCTAAAGAATCTACCCCCCAAAAAATAGCATTTTTTCTATTCTATAATATTAAACTATTCTGAGTTTAGCAAGGCCATAGGACTCAAGATCAATATACAGAAATAAGTTGTATTTCTATATTTTAATAAAAATGCAATTTCAAAACTCTCTGTGTTACAGTAAGAAAGAAAAAAACAAAATAGTGCAAGACCTGCACACCAAAAGCTATAAAACCTTTGTCAACCAGGACGCCTGGTGGCTCAGTCAGTTAAGCCTCCGACTCCTGATTTCAGCTCAGGTCATGATCTCAAAGTCCTGGGACCAAACCCCACATTGGGTTCCTCCCTCAGCAGGGAGTCTGCTTGAGGATTCTCTCTCTCCCTCTCCCTCTGTCCCTCCCCCCACTCACTTGCACACATTCGCTCTAGAATAAATCTTTAAAAAAAAAAAACAACAACAAGCCTTTATTGACAAAAATTAAAGAAGATCTAAATTAACTGAGAGAGATATCTTCATGGAATAGAAGACTCAATATTTTAAGACAGCTATTCTTTCTAAATAAACCTACAGATTCAGTGCAATTCCTATCAAAATCCTAGAAGTTGTTGTAGAAATTGACACGTGCATCCTAAAATTTACATGGAAATACAAAGGACCAAGAATAGCCAACACAACTTTGAAAAAGAACAAACTTCAAAGACTTAAAACACCCAATTGCAAAACTTATTTGGATATAGTAATCAAAACACGATGTTATCACCATATGGTTAGATATTTTTTTAAAATGGAGAAGAACAGAAAGGCTAGAAAAAAATCTATGGTCAATTGATTCTTGATAAAGTTGCAAAGCCAATTCAATGGTGAAAACAGTTTTCTCAAAAACTGTGCTGGGACAGCTAGATGTCCATGTGCAAAAAAATTAAACAAAAAATTTTAAAAAAAACTTGGGCCCTCATGGTATACACAAAATATGTCTCAAAATGAATCACAAATCTAAGAGTTAAAATTAGAAAATATCTAGAAGAAAACAAAGGGGGAAATCTCTGTGGCCTTGAATTATGCAAAGATTCATTAGTTATCAGACTAAAAGCAAATAATAGTACTATCACAGTACCTTTGAGCTTCAAAAGACAGTTACTTTTGAAGTCAACATAATATAGTTACTTTTGAAGTCAATATAATATCCAGAATCTATATATTTTAAAAAAATACAATTCAACAGGAAGACAAACAACACAGATATGGGTAAAACATTCGATTAGACATTTAACCAAAGAAATTATACCGATAGCTAATAAGCACAAGAAAAGATGCTTCACATCATTAGTCACTGGGGAAATGTAAATTAAAACCCAGGATTCTACTTTACATTTACCAGGATGGTCATGGTCAAGAAGAGTACCAATACCCAGTGTTGGGGAGAACATGAAGAAACTTGAACCCAAATATGTTGGTTAAATAGCAAGTAGCATAGCCTCTTTGTTCAACAGCGTGGCAATTCCTTTAAAAAGTTAAACATAGCATATGACACAGCAATCCCTCTGCTAGGAATCTGTCTAGGAGAAATGGACATATATCCAACACAAACACTTATGTGCAAATGTTCACTGCAACATTATTCCTAACAGCCAAAATCTGAAAAGAATCCAGTGTCCATCCACTGGTAAGTGGGTTAAAAAACAAAACTGCAGTATATTTGTGCAATGGAATACTGTACTAAAAATGAACAAGTTACTCATGCATGCAACATGGATAAACCTCAAAAACATTATGCCAGACAAGATGACATATTTGTATGATTACATTTTTAAGAAATGTCTTCAAAAGACAAATCTATGCAGATGCAAATAGGCCAGTGGTTGCCTGGGGTCAGCAGTAGAAGCAAGGATTGACCACAGATGGGCACAGGAAACTTTGGAGGGTGATAAAATGTTCCAAGACTGTATTGTTGTGATAGTCACACAATTATATACACTTACCAAAAATCATTGCACTGTATGCTTATGAAAAACGTTCGTGTGAATCAAGAGAGCACCATCAAAAATGAGGGAGGCAATGAATTCAAAACAGCTCTTCAGCTTTTAAGACTGAAAGCTACCAGTTAAAATGAAATGATTCTAAGTTAAAAACCAAAGGAGCAATTAAAGAAAGATTCTG
Organism: Mirounga leonina; assembly: GCF_011800145.1. Lineage (NCBI taxonomy): Eukaryota > Metazoa > Chordata > Mammalia > Carnivora > Phocidae > Mirounga > Mirounga leonina. The sequence goes on from NW_023270387.1 coordinate 4,473,281, forward strand.
AACAATTTGTGACTAAAAGGGCCAATCCTCCCCACCCAGCACATACCACAGTAGAACTCAATAATGTCTGATCTATGATACGAGGCACCTCCTTTGTAAGTTCAGGAGTGCAATCTTTCCTAACAAAAATAAAAACATGGTAAAATGGGCACTTGAAGCATGAAGATCACTGTAGGGAATATATAATTCACCATGTAACATCCACCTTGTCCTCTGACTACACAGAATTCAGTAACTATACAGTAACATAGCACTGTATGGGGATTTTAACATCATAGGGTTTTTTGTTTTGTTTTGTTTTGTTTTTTTAGTGAAAGAGCCAGAATGAACCTCAGCAACACCTGCATCTGAATCTGAATTTGTCTAACCTACTTTAAAAGGCAGTTTATGGTCAGGGAGCAGTTCCAGAGAAAAACCAAAAAAATAAAATAAAATAAATAAAGAGCTCATTTGTAATTACAAAAGCAAAGAAAACTCCAGATAATTTTGAATGAAGTTATTTCTATGTTCTCTAATGCTAATTTATAGAGAAAGCCCTAATGACATTTTGTCCATCACGAAAATTATTGTTCAATATTTGGAATTCTCTAACAGAATGTTCTGACCTGAAAAGAGGAGAAATGCTCCCCTTTTCCCAAATTAAATTAAATTTACGTTGAAGTCAAATATGTATTCTTGACAGCCGGGTGAAATCTGTCTTTCAACGGTGTCATTAAGGTTTGGTAAGATTAATAAAAACATTTTCAACTTTTTAATCATCCTGTCAGAAGATGGGCCCATGTCCAGGAAAGAGAAAGGACTAGTTTGAAACCTGATCTGGCCACAGAAAATCAGAGGTTAATTCCTCCTTTATTCTTTGAAAATGATTTCCCAGCATTTGTTTTGCAGCTTTTAATTAGTAAGACAAATGTGAGAATATTTCTAGGGATTGACAAAGAAATGTGTTGTTGTTAATGCTTTTAACATTAACACCCTGAGACCAAAGGTGAAGATGAATAACAAGGCCATCGCGCCATTGTAGGGATGATGTATTTCAAAAGCTGGACTCCTTCCACAATGTTATTAAAGTTCTTTGAAGCGTTGCTACTAAGAAAAAAATGTCAAAAGAACTCATGTTGTTTATTATTTCTCAAATCCACTGCTATTTCAGGTTGCGCCTACGCAGACCAGTCCATTTGAGTTTGGAAGGCAACTGGCATATCCACAGGTAAGAAAAACTTGATTCCAAACTTTAGTGAATCTGAAAAGGAGACTAGTGATTTTAAAACAATAATAGTCTCTAAAGAAAAAGCAGATCCCTAAGTCATATTTTAGGAAGATGCTAGGTAGGCTATATTTCTCTAAAATTATTAAAGCTACTGAGTCCAGTACTTTCTTCTGTAAGGCAGTAAGTGAGGAGGATGGATAGATAGGAAGGTTACAAGTGTGAAGAACAGTAATAGTGGTAGAAGTAATAATCAACATTTATTCAGTGATCGACGCTGAGGCTGAAGATAGAAAAATGTTACATGGACTGTCATTTAATCCTCACAAGTAAGTGAGGGAGGCAGCCTAAGCTGTCAGAGAATTACTTTAACTTAGTCCTGATAATAGGATGAGCTCTTCATGGTTGAAAAGTCAGATTCCCCTCTGCTTCTCTTTATTTTTTTTTTATTATGTTATGTTAATCACCATACATTACATCATTAGTTTTTGATGTAGTGTTCCATGATTCATTGTTTGTGTATAACACCCAGTGCTCCATGCAGTACATGCCCTCCTTAATACTCCTCACCGGGCTCCCCCAATCCCCCCACCCTCCTCCCCTCTAGAAGCCTCAGTTTGTTTTTCAGAGTCCATCATCTCTCATGGTTTGTCTCCCCCTCCCATTTCCCCCCTTCATTCTTCCCCTCCTACTATCTTCTTCTTTTTTGTTTTTCTTAACATATACTGCATTATTTGTTTCAGAGGTACAGGTCTGTGATTCAACAGTCTTACACAATTCACAGCACTCTCCATAGCATATACCCTCCCCAATGTCTATCACCCAGCAACCCCATCCCTCCCACCCCCCACCACTCCAGCAACCCTCAGTTTGTTTCCTGAGATTAAGAATTCCTCGTATCAGTGAGTTCATATGATACATGTCTTTCTCTGATTGACTTATTTCGCTCAGCGTAATACCCTCCAGTTCCATCCACGTCATTGCAAATGGCAAGATCTCATTCCTTTTGATGGCTGCATAATATTCCATTGTATATACATACTAAATCTTCTTTATCCATTCATCTGTCGATGGACATCTTGGCTCTTTCCATAGTTTGGCTATTATGGACATTGCTGCTATAAACATCGGGGTGCACGTACCCCTTCGGATCACTACATTTGTATCTTTGGAGTAAATACCCAGTAGTGCAATTTCTGGGTCATAGGGTAGCTCTATTTTTAACTTTTTGAGGAACCTCCATACTGTATTCCAGAGTGGCTGCACCAGCTTGCATTCCCACCAACAGTGTAGGAGGGTTTCCCTTTCTCTGCATCCCCGCCAACATCTGTCATTTCCTGACTTGTTAATTTTAGCCATTCTGACTGGTGTGAGGTGGTATCTCATTGAGGTTTTGATTTGGATTTCCCTGATGCTGAGCGATGTTGAGCACTTTTTCATGTGTCTGTTGGCCAGTTGGATGTCTTCTTTGGAAAAATGTCTGTTCATGTCTTCTGCCCATTTCTTGATTGGATTCCTTGTTCTTTGGGTGTTGAGTTTGATGAGTTCTTTATAGATTTTGGATACTAGCCCTTTATCTCATGTGTCATTTGCAAATATCCTCTCCCATTCTGTCAGTTGTCTTTTGGTTTTGTTGACTGTTTCTTTTGCTGTGCAAAAGCTTTTTATCTTTGATGAAGTCCCAACAGTTCATTTTTGCCCTTGCTTCCCTTGCCTTTGGCGATGTTTCTAGGAAGAAGTTGCTGCGGCTGAGGTCGAAGAGGTTGCTGCCTGTGTTCTCCTTTAGGATTTTGATGGCCTCCTGTCTCACATTTAGGTCTTTCAACCACTTTGAGTCTATTTTGTGTGTGGTGTAAGGAAATGGTCCAGTTTCATTCTTCTGCATGTGGCTGAAGCAAACCCATGTAGCATTGACCTATGTGCCTGTTCCCTGCCATTCCTCTGGTTTCTAAAAGCCCTATTTACAAACACAGCCTCCTCCACACAACAAGGCTTTGGAACCTATGTCAATTTTTTATTTATATGACTAGATGTGATCCCCCAAACTACACATCAGACTGCAACAAATTTCTTCTTAAACTCACAGTGATGCCTCAAAAGATTTAGGTGATTAACTTCCAAATTCTCAGAATAATAGTGAGATCTGAATGACCTAACAATGCACAGCACAAATTAAAATAGATTCATAATTTGCCATGAATTCCCAATGCTGAATCTGTTCTTTTTTAACAATGAACTAATTCATTCATCTCTAATACCTGACATCAGATAAGGAAAGATGACGAAAAGAAGTTGAGCTTTAAGGAACGATAGAAACACAGCAATGCCATATGGGAGGACAAGAAAAGAGAGAGAGAGAAGACTATGTAAGACCTGGGTGATCGCTTAGAAGATGCACAAGAGCCAAATAATGGGACTCAAAGCTTGGTCGGTCCATCTGGAAGAGTCCCTTCTGAGTTCAGAACTCTGTTGAGTTGTAACCTGCCAGTGATGACTGCATCAGATATCTCTCAGTGACATTCTCCCTTCTGGTAACCAACCATTCTGTCTTTGTAACTCATCACTGCACAATCAAGATGCAAATTCTCTACAACCAGGATCCTGGCTTTCTGTTTCATTTGCCTATCACCAAATTGCTCACAAGTGTGTCCTACCTCCTGTCTATAGTAAACCAACGATTGACAGCAAAAATGGAAAAGATCATGGTTTAACAAAAACATTACAGTTCATTCTGCAAATGATTTATTGTCACTCAGCTGCATGATTAGCTCTTGTTTTTCATTTTTTGCATTTGTTTTTTTTTTTTTTCTGGACCGCGGGAGTGGTGGTTCATTGGTATTAAGGGCATAGCCAAAATAGTTAAATTATCATGAAAGCCTCCATTGTTAGACAAAGGAATATCCTAAATTATTTTTAAAATTGCCCTTTCTTACCAAGACCCAGTAAACAATTAGAAACTTCAGACAACATGGAGTTATTTATTAACAAGAAGAGCCCTTATGGGGAAAATAATGAATATCAAGATCAAATTTATCAACAGACCTGTAATTTTTAAACTTGATTCTCTTTCCTCCTTCCATGTCTTCAAAAAATACAAATTTGGGATTTGGAAACATAGTAATTCAAAAATGTTACTCATCTGATTAAGACTCCATGCCCTAACTTTATTGACTACCATTCCAATTTGGGCCAAGAATGGCTTCCCAAATGTCCCACGTGGCAAACCCAGGTGAATAAACAAAACAGAAACATAAGGATGAGAGGATTGCTATCCTTATTCTAACTAAATATCCTGCCTATTCTTTTTAAGCTGTCACTGCCATATTTAAGTTATAACTGTATCTTCTCAATGAGAACAGTGCCTTATTATTGGAATTGGCAGGGGGCCTTGACATTTGAGTCATCATTTCATTATGCCTATTCCTGACCCTGGTATACAAGTTAAATAGAAATACAAGCCAGATGAAATATAGGGGGGAAAATCCGAAACAATCACTTTAAAATGAATTAATTTTTCTCAAATCTACAAATATAGAGAGCAATTAACATGGATAATAATATATTCCACCTCAGGCACATTTTCAAAAATATTCACTCCAATTTCAGAGGCCAAACCTGCTCAAACCCTTCTAGCCAAACACTTCACTTCTGCAAAACAGAACCAACAGCTTTAATATTCTCTAAGTTATAAAGATAGAATAATTCCCCTTTTAAATCAACTACAACTATGGGAAAAAACACACATTTAACAGATTTCCTCTTTTTCTAAACAGCTTCAAAAATGGGCAGCAATCACTGAACATATAAATATATATATAAAATACGCACATGTGAAAAGTATTATTTAAAATGTGTAATCGCATAGAAAAATAACAATTCATTCAGACTAAAATATCCAAATGTGCCTAGCTGGAATTTCAGGTTTATCCGTAGATGTTTTGAAATCACTGAACGTAAATGATGAAAAATGGTAAGTCACAGGACCCAGACATCCTGAATAAATGGGCATCATTCCCTAGTTCTCAAGCATTTTGTTAAAAATTTTTCCACTGAATTTCAAAATGATAAAAATCAGTTCTAACATGAATGCTATATAAAATCCTCAAAAATGTCTTTGGCTCTGCTTCCAGGAGGCTATTCCCTTGTTTACTTATGATGGCAGGTGCTCCAGAATATGTGATTATTCATTCACTGAGTTTTTAATCGTCTCTACAATTCTTCCTTTAGCCCAGAGCAGACTGTTCATTTCTTTTTTTTTTTTTTAAGATTTTATTTATTTACTTGACTGAGGATGAGACACAGCGAGAGAGGGAACACAAGCAGGGGAGAGGTGGGAGAGGGAGAAGCAGGCTTCCCCTGGAGCAGGAAGCCTGATGCAGGGCTCAATCCCCGGACCCTGGCATCATGACCTGAGCGAAAGGCAGAAGCTTAACAACTGAGCCACCCAGGTTCCCCAAGCCTGTTCATTTCTAAAAGCCAACAGCTTTCCCCAAAATGCTTGGGAACAAGCTGAATCACCTAAAAGAACTTTATTGTCCTCGATACAAAATACTGAATAGCTCTACTAGAAGCTGAACACGCATATATGCAAATGTCTACTCTGGAACAGTATTATTTATATTATTTATTATCCTATTTAAAATAGTAATGACTTTCTTTACATTTTATTATTCTAATGTTGACTTCTCCTAAAAAAAAAAAAAAAAATTTACCTGAGGGAACATACTTGTGTAAACGAATTCAAGATTTAGCTTTTAGCTTTTTGTTTCTTTATAATTTATAACCCAGACTTTCCAAAAAGGGGATTCAAAGAAATTCACAATAATTCCTAGTGTTCACCGTGTTCTCCAAGCAGTGAGCATGTTCTGAAGGAAGGAGTCTGTTTTAATACTAAAATCCATTTAGAAAAGAAGTCTTGAGGTCGTCCCTTAATTTTACAACTTTTAGAAAATCCATTCTTCTGCAAACTGAGACAAAAATAGGATATAAACCAGATGTTCCTCAATTATGAAATTTAGAGCAGAGCACATTCAAAGTGGAGCTTGCTTTTCACCCCTATTTATTTTAGAAGGCAAGCAGGCCCCACGATGTGGGATTCCGTCTTACCATTTGTCTTGTAGTGTGACTTCAATCCGTAGAAATAGTCATGGGTTTACAGTATCAGGCTTTAAGGGAGTCCTATCATTTCTGTAATTACTATGGCTGGTATTAATAAGTATCTTCTTTTTATATGCTGAAATAAATTAATGGAAGAGGCAGACACTATGCAAAATGGCTGGGAAGAAGGCCAAATCTTTTTACATACATCCAGGCACCAGTGATTTCCAAAATGACACTTTAAGCTCTCTTGCCTAAATAATTACAAGGACAGCCAGCCAGCATGTAATTTACTGAAATAATTATGCACTCTTCCAGTTCCCACCACCCAGCTCCAGCCTGTGGCCACTTACCTTGTCTTTGTTTTCAGTGCCAGAAGCCTCGGGCTTGGTCCTGATCACGAATGGGGTGGACAGGCGCAGCAGGACCCTCTCGAAGGCGGCATGAACCCTTGGAGACACGATCTCGAAGCAGTCCTGGAACTTGAGCACTTTGTGAGCATCACATCGAAGCTGCTTCCGCAGGCCTTCCCCTAGCTGAAGGACGGACATGTGGGGGTCGAACATCAGGTGGAAAGGGAAGGCTCTGCAGAAGGTGCTGATGCTGATTCTGAGGTCCGCAGGAACTTGGGAGGTGCCCTGGGGAAGGTTCTTCGTGATGGTGGTGTTTTCACATTCTTTGATAAGGAAGGTAAGACAGCCACAGTTGCCCGGGTTCGAAGCCTCAGAGCCCAGCTTCTCACTGGCAACTTGCTCCACCGCCACGTCCAGCCGGTAGATCTTCTTGGCTGCGGCCTTAATCATCCCGAGCATTGCGAACCCCACAGTATGGTGAGGGTGGAAATAGTGGAGCATCAGAGTGCCTTCAGGGAGCTCTTTGCATAGGAATGATGGCGACTCCAGAGTGGCCTGTTTTCCGAAAGAAGTTCTAATGTGTTCCAACAAAGCATCAAAGCCATTAAAAAAATCCTGCAATGTGCCGCCCACAGCTCGAAGGACTCTTTCATTCTCATCAAAGCATATATTAAAGAACTCCTCGCCAAATCTTTCTTGGATTTCCTCAAACTTCAAACCTGGAGGTAAACGGGTAGGAAATGTTAGAGAAGTATAATGAAATAATCGAATTTATAGCTTTTTTTAATGCATATCAAAGGGGATAACTAGTGAGTGAGGCAACAGAAGTATTCCCTTGGGCCCACAAATTCCCAAAGAGATGAATTCATTTTGAATTAGAGAAAGTAAATTTCAATTCATCTTCTGGAGGCTTCTAAGATGTTAATAAGCATAAACTTGTTTTAGTATTTTTGTTTGTTTTTAAATAGTCTTATTTTTTTAGAGCAGTTTTAGATTCACAGCAAAATTAAACAATAAGTATGGATATTTTCCATAGAACCCTCTCCCCACAAACACACAACTTCCCCCTCACCCCACTATTAGTCCTGGGCTACTCTGATACATGTGTCACCACCAATGAACCTACAATAACACAGTATCATCTCCCAGAGTCCATAGTTTACATTAGGGCTCACTCTTGGTGGTTGCACTCTTGGGTTTGGACAACTGTGTAATGATATGTGTCCACCATTGTAGCATCATACAAAGTAGCTTTGCTGCTTTAGAAATCCTCTGTGCTCTGCCTATTCACGCCTCCCTCCCCTGAGCCCCTATAGCATAAACTTTCCAAATGTTGCTAATCTAGCTGCTAACTCTTCAATACCCTACTGCATTTGCTGTAATCAGCAGAAATAAGATCATCTTAATGATTTCCCTCTTCGTTAGGGTAACTTTTCAGAAGCAACTATAATGTTGTGTCTCTATTGCGCCCATCCACTATTACTATCTTATCAAAATTCATTTGTTAAGTGGAAAATATCACCCAGAGAGGGAATTTATGGTACCTGAGTGGGGAAAGACATCAGTTTATCTAGTGTCAACAGAAATAATTAAGTTAGACCCCAGTGAGAGAGAGACCAAACAGGGAACTAAAAATGGCAGAACTGTGGGCTGATTTGCATTCTTTCACCCGCAAAAATGAGAGTAGCCAAGAGTGGAGTAGGAATCTCACTAGAAAGAGTTAAAGGCCTTTGTATTCTCAGTTCATACTTCCATATGCCATGGCCAAAGGAATTCTATGTTACAGCAATGGAATTATAACAAAAAATACATACATACATACATACACACAATGCATGATGTAGAAATTAGAACCAGTCACACGTGATCTAGTTAGATCCACCCTTAAGGATGATCTGAGGAAAAATATGGAGGGAATTTATGGTCCAAAGAGGAAGAGTACAATGCATATATGAGAGTTGAGTGTATGTGCTAAAGGAATCTTCCATATGGAGTCATTCTGTTTCTCCTTTGACTCTGGCTGGAATCAATACATGTAAGTTTGTGTATTCATATTTTCTTGCCTCGTCTACTGCAGCTTACAGGGAGGTCCTGAAGGTAAGGCAGGATTGGGAAAAGACAGAGGTCACCTTGCTAGTGTCCTGTTCAAGTGCAGAGCAGTCTCGGTTGTCTACAGCTCGGCTTGCTGTTCCTACCTTTATCATTCCCTAAGGGTTCTCCCCATGCAGAAATGCAGGAATAGAACAGTCAACAATACCATTTGAAAAACACAGTCAAAACGCATCATATATTTTTTGAGGCAGTACTACAGAGTATAAACATTGTGATAGCCAAGTGAAGAAATCAGTTTGACAAAAAAAGTTCTTAAAAGCAATGAAACAAGGGGCGCCTGGGTGGCTCAGTCGTAAAGCGTCTGCCTTCGGATCCCAGGGTTCTGGGATCGAGCCCCGCATTGGCCTCCCTGCTCCGCGGGAAGCCTGCTTCTCCCTCTCCCACTCCCCCATCTTGTGTTCCCTCTCTCACTGTCTCTCTCTGTCAAATAATAAAATCTTTAAAAAAAAAAAAAAGCAATGAAACAAAAAGCGGTAGAAAATCTAAGTGAGAAAGAGTCCTTTTATTAAGAAGAATTTCACATTAATTTTGGTTTCATAGATCCGACATGCAAGTCAAGCTGAGACAGTCACCTATCGAGATTAAAAACATGACTGTGCATCTTACATGGTCATGGTACGAGACTGCCCTTCAGCATGTGCTGCATTCACTAACAGTAATGTCAGCCCAAACGGAGAATAATAGCGTTCATCTGTCCAGTTCTCCAGTGTGGAAGGAAAAAAGCAAGGTGAGGACACTCACTGCAATTTGGCTTCTGTTCCCACTGCTCTGTTGAAACTATTTTTGAAAATGCTTCAGGCAATATATACTGCTCGATCCCTACCTCAGTTAACCTTGTTCGCTGTTTTTCTTTTAATTTGACTCTACTGATCATCTCATCCTCCTAAATCTCCCTTCTCTCTGGCTTCTAAAACCTTACTCTCTTGGTTTGATGACTATCTGTCTGAAAATTCCTTCACAAAAATACCTTCCTATGCCAAATCCCTGTATCATCATCACTATATAACTAAAAAGTCCTAATACAAATTAAATGGATATCCCTTCAAAAACAATGTTCTTGGTTGCTATTAAGTTTTTTCTTCATAAAAGTCTAATTAAAACTAAATTCCAAATAAATAAAATTCCTATAAGCTGACTATACTTGCTAAACTACAGAATCCCATGTGCCATTAAAAACCACGGATGGCTTCTATCCTTTGAAGAGTCCGATTTTAAAAGGATTCAGGGTCTTTATGCACAGAAAAGGAAAAGCGAATTTCTTCTAACTTGCTTTTTTCATAACACTGAAAATGTCCTCAGTTATTAAAGAACATAGATATAAACATAATACGGTAAGCTTATGCTCTATTTCCAGCGCCAAAATCCCCCCAAATCATCCAGAAAATAACAAGTAAATTCACCAGAGGCACAAGCTAAAAACTACTCTGTGAGTACAGCATCCCATCAGCTAGAAATCCCCACTGTCTTACAAAGCACTTTGGTACAGGGTTGTTAATTCTGCAATGATGACACCAAGACCTACGAGGCTGCTAGAGCAAATTGTATCAATAAAGAAAAGCTAAAATGTTTTGAATATTACACTCAAATCCTATACATGGCAATTCTATAAAACCACAATCCTTGATTAACTAATAAAGATTTTTGTTCTCACAATTATGAAAATGTACAAGATCATAAAAGAAGAAAAAACTTCTTCCAGTTGGAAACATGGAAAACTAGTGAAAGATCACGTAACTCTTACAAATATGCTATAAATCAATAGCCAAGACTTACACTTTAAACCTTATCTCAAAATTTAGGAAGCACAGAGAAAGTATTTCAGCTCAGACAACTGGTACAGTTCTGACTTCCAAGCCTGTACCTACGACTGATGCAAACCCCCTACTTAGAGTAAATCACTTAAAACATATAGACAATGCTTATCTTCTCATAACAGAAAATGCTATGACAGCTTGACATTTGGGTCTATAAGAATACATTCCTCTAGGGGCAAAACTTAAAAAAATCTGCTTTCATTAACAAGTAAGTTAGAAGTTAGAATTTTAAATTACTGTCAATTCACCTCTTGAGAAAAATGAATAGCCTAAACGTGAAGTCCTTTAGCTGAAAATAATCTATTCATCGATGATAAGAATCTTTTGTCCCTCATCTGCTCTCCATCTGACTTCACATTGTGCACTTCTTAAGGACAAGGACATTATCCCCTTTATGTCTGCCTACCCATCAATAACATAATGCCTGGCAACATAGACACTAAGATTTCATTCACAGAAACTAAGCTTTCCTCTAAGTATTTGTTTGATAAACATAATAAAGCTTTTAAAGCTACACTTGTGCCACATTTAAGGACAACTAGACACATTCTTTTCTGATACGAGACTCTACAGATAATTAAATCACAGTGGGATTTGGGTTGTAACAGAGGCACATGGGAATACCTATGAAGGTATGCAGAAAAGAATGTCTGACTCTCTCCTCAGGGAGATAATGTCTGAACGGAGACTTGAAGAAAAAGTGGGTGTTCGAAAACCCAACAATGAAGGAACAATCACATTAATGAATGGACACTAATGGAATACAGATGAGCCAGAGAAATGGAATGGCATAATCAGGGAAGGGCAAAAAGTAAGTGGATACATCTGGGGAACAGGAGTGAGGGGATGAGTTGGTAATTGATGAGCAATGTAGAGGCTGGACTTGAGGGTGCCAAGACCAGAGTCAAAGACACCAGCCAGGGAGACACTATAATGTCTTTAAAAGATTATATGGCCTGAATTAGAGAAGTCCCAGTGAGAAGAGTGTTAAGCAATGTGCTGAACATTTTCATAGATCACTTTACACTTAAAAAAATTCTTATCAGGTAGATATTTTTAATTGTCCTCATTTTACAAGTGAAAAATGTTAAGAAATTTGCCCAAGCTCACACAACGGTAGGTAGCAAAGGTAGGTTTCAGGGTGAAGTATGTCTAATACTACATCTTTGAAATAAGCACAGTATTTCAAAAGAGAAAGACATCTGGGTGGGGGTGGGAAATGCATGTCTTGCTCAACGTTATATGATCAATGCCTAGCATTCTGTGTGACATTTAGTAGGTGCTCAATAAATATTAGCTAGATGTTGAATGAATTAATGCATCACTAAAGTCAACAGAAAGGAGTTACAAAGAACAGTCAACAGTTACCAAATGCCAGAGCAATGTCAAGTAAGGTAAGGACAGAAAACTGTAAATTGGATCGGTCAGCACTTTGGGGACTTTGACAGCAATTTCACTGGATGGGAAAGGGCAGAATACTGGGTGTAAGGGGTTAAGGAGTGTGTGGCAGGTAAAGAAATAGTTTTCAGGTGAATTAATACTAGTATTGGGATGCTAAAATTACTCACTTTGTAAAACCGTTATAAATCTGACCTCTAGACTTGGAAAAGAAAATATTGCCTTCATTGAGAATCAAGTAAATAGAGTGAGAAGGCACCAAAGATACGGCATAAACTAGGGTCCTGGATCCTTTAAGGGAAGATCTATCAATAAAAGAGGGTCTTTAGGTCCAGAGACCATCCTTGTCACCCAGCGAGGACAGTGGTCTCCACCAACACAGAAAAAACACCAAAGCAACAGGTGTATCCTTAAGTGGCATAAAGTTCAACTGAGGAGCGGAAAACCTGCCAACTACACACTTCTGTGAGCTGTAGACTCCCTATAATTATTTTTTAATTAACTAGGCTTCTTCAACCTAATATCTAAATAATGTAACTGAAGCACAACTCTATCTCAAGTCCAAACTGTAAAGAGATTTCAATATATATTAAGGAGATAATTATCTTTTCAGAGAAACATTTTTTTCAGCTTTACTCAGCTATAACGGACACATGACACTGTATAACTTTAAGGTACACCGAGTGTTCTTTTGATACTTTTATATATTGCAAAATGATTGCCCTTGGTGTGTTAGGTAACACCTTCATTATGTCACATAGTTCTCATTTTTTTGTAGTGAGAACATTTAAGATCTACTCTCTTAACAATATTCAAGTAAATAATACATTATTGTCAACAATAATCACAAAGTTGTACAATCAATCCCAAAAACTTACTCATCTTCTAACTGGAAGTTTGTACGCTCTGACTAACATCTCCCCAATTCCTCTACCTCCCAATCCCTGGTGACCACCGTTCTAGGAGTTTGGCGTTTTTGGATTCCACATACATAAGTGATAGTATATAGTATTTGTCCAGAAACAATTCTTTTATCTAGCAAGTCCCTACGGTGTTTGTCAGCTAGTTTGATGACACTTCTATAAAACTATTATTCTAGTGTCAAGCTAACCTACAAAGAAATGACTGAAGTTGGTCTCGGCCACCCAGAGGAGATTTAACGGTAAATATTATACACATAGGTCTAAATAATAACAAAGGAGAAAGGCTCTTAAAAAATCCCACTGCCTGAAACGAATTTTAAAGAAAATTGTTTTCAATCTGATCTATCAATACAGTTTCATTTGAATCTCTGTTGGAGTGTAGTTTTTTGTAGTTTCAGAGTATTCTGTCGTTAAGTAAGTAGAAGTGTTAGGATAATAATGCAAAGAAGGACCCCTATCAATTTTGGTCTTAATCTATGAAGAGTTAAACAATGCTTTTCTACTATTTTAGAGGCATGTCATTCTCCTTTCACTGACTTTGTGGCATCTCTGTGACCTTCCAAAAAAGAACACAACTTATGTCACGTATTCATTTTTAAGTATGAACTAAAACTAGTTAATAGTCTTAAATTTTATGATATACTTAAAGAAAACAGGACATATATTCAAATTCTTAAAAAACAGGGTTTTAATATCTTTGAGCTATCAAAGAATTTGCTAAGAATAACAATGGGGGACCCTCTAACAGATTTAACATTAATTCTTGAATACCCAAAGGAATAGGCATTATCAGAAGCATATTAAGTGCTTTAGGAACAAAAATATTTATGATGGTTAAGTCTCAAGTTTTTAATTTTGAGAATATACTAAGATCTGCTTTAAAATATGCATAGCATATAAATTTTAATAGTGAGAAACATGGCACAATGGAGATGAAGCCAAACTGAAAAGTCTGGAATACGTTTTTCACCCAGAAACTACATCTAAAAAGTAGAACATCATATGGAAATGATGAAATAGAGATAATTGGGGGTTGAATGTTGTATGATTGGAAATTTTTAATATGTATGTAATTAATCTAAGTTTTTTTTAAAAAGCAGAGCATCATAAAATTACACTCCAGTATTATTAGTTGCTACTCTTTCAAGTAGCAAAGCATATATAAAATAGCAGATATTCCCTTGTATTATATATATTTGTCTGTGATTCCTCTGTTGACTGCAAACAGATTTAGTAGGACAACTCTTGAAAAGTACAACCTCTAAACACAGTGTGATAGGGAATGAGAAAAAGAAACCAATGGAGGAAGAAATGTAACTAAAGCAAAAAATAGAGATAATTTCCCTCTGAACTATAGAGAATCCTGAGTCTACAGATGGAAAGGCACAAGTTGCAGTCAGGATTGATTGATATAGGTTAAATAAAAATTAATGAAACAGAGGGAAAGAAAAACTGTTGACTCCTGTGAGGTGCATCTTACCCATAATCTGGAACTAAACCATCTCGGGAAAACATGTGGGTCTAATTTGAATAACAGCAAAAGGAAGATAACCAATAATGGGAAAGCAGAGTAGAACTTTCAAATTACGAAGGTAAAATATATACATAGGCTAATGCAACTTGATCAATACAGGAGAAAAAAATAAGGAAAAAAGATACAAAATAAATAATCAAAAATCAAGATGGAAGAAAGTAAATCAAGTAAATTATGTATTTCTGTAAATATAAACAAATCCTCCCATCCAGTGGCAGGAACTCTCACTTCTCCCATAAGACTGGCACTTATAAGAAGCGATTTAAAAAATAAAAGGTGGACAGTAGGCAAAGAATTCCAAGAAACTAGAAGGAAGGAGCAATATTAATATCAAACAAGGTAGAATTAAAGTTAAAAATGTGAATCAGGATAAAGAGAAACATTATATAACAATTGACAATTTATAAAGACCTCAGAGACACAAACCTGCATAAACCAATCAACATTGCAGCTAAATATACAAAGCAAAAACAATTAAGAATTGATTGCTAACGTATACATGCTTTTTTACGGAGTGATAAATATGTTCTAAAATTGCTTTAGTGATGATTGTCCAACTTTATGACTACACTAAAAACCCTGAAGCATACACGTTAAATGGGTGAATTGTAAGGTATGTAAGGTATGTGAATTATATTTCAGTAAAGCTCTTATATATTTAAAGAATTAAGAATAAAAGAACTCTATACAATTATTTTGGGAGACTCTAATACACATCTCTCAGGATCATATGGATCTAATAGACTAAAAAGCAAAATCATAGAGAAATTAAATAAAAATATATACAATAAACTTTATAAAAATAAAAGTATACTGGAAAACCTGAATGTGCCTTTTTCAGAACCAAAAAGATCAAAGATTAAAAAAAAACAAAGTCAATGATTAATTGAATACATATTAACAATAAAAAGCAAAACCTAATAAAAAAGTCAGAGAAAAAATGAAACTGAAATAAAATTTAATAAACAAAATTCAAACACATATGTATATGTACACAATGTATATATCTATGTACTTGCATATATGTGTTTGTATGCATATGAAGAGTTATAAAAATTCCTCAAATACTGGGCCAGAAAATTCCCGTAAGGTATTTTTAAGTAAAGATTTTGCAGATCACATTTTCTAATAGTAACAAAAATAATAAATATTTACAAATAACAAAAAGATGACCAAAAATCATATCTAATTAGAAGTTCAGCAATACACTCCTTTGAATTAAAGAGAAAACCAAAGTTGGAATTATAACTTCTAGAAATCAATGAAAAGACTACTTCATACAAATCCTGAGGCACAGAAAAAACTGTACTGAAAAAAAAAAAAAGAATACATCATCAATGTTTTCAGCAAAAAGCAAATAAAAAGCTTCCAAATTAAGAATTGTTGAGCTTTTAAAAAAACTAATAGGTAAAAGCTGAAATTAAGAGAAAAAATATACTAAATTAGGAATGAAAAAGATGACATAGCTACATATTAATAAAAAATAGAGGAATAAAAAAATCACAATGTTTTGCCATCAAATATATAAATGTAATGTTAAATAATTTTATGGCAAAATATAAATGGCCAAAATTCACCAAGAAATGGGCAATCTGAGTTCTGCCTGGTCTTTAAAATAAATTATTAGGAAGTTATTTAAATATTTCCAGGCCATAGAAAAAAAAATCAAAACTACTCAATTATTTTTATTAAGACCACATAACTTTAATGCCGAAACTTGAGGTAGTATGGTAAAAACCAATTTCTCTCATGAGTATTTGTTGAAGAAGTAGCAGATAGAATCTATAAACTTATAGAAAAATACATTCCAACCCAATAGTGTTTATATCAGAAATGAAAAGGTCTGGGGCGCCTGGTGGGCTTAGTCCAGGGGAGCCTACAACTCTCAATCTCGGGATCTTGAGTTCGAGCCCCACATTGAGTATAGAGATGACTTTAAAAAGAATCTTTAAAAAAAAAAAAAAAAGGTAGTTCAATATCAGAAAATCTATCTGCAAAAATTACCACATTCATAAAATTGAGAAAATGATTGTATCAGTAGTTTTTGAAAAGTCTAAGATTTAACTGTTTTAATAAAAATTTTTAGTAACGTAGGGATATAAAGAAACTGCTCAAGAAATATTGCTTTCTAAAAACCAGAAGCAAAGCTTCTCTTAAAGGATAAAACACTAAACATGTTTCAACTAAAACCAGAGATGAGATCAGTGTGCTTGCTATCACCATTATTATTGAATGTTATATTGGAGTTTCTGGCGCATCCTAGGAGATCTGCAAGTAAAATAACTGGTATACACACTGGAAAGAAGAGTAAAATTATATTTTTGATAATGAAGAAGATTGTACATTCAGAAAATCGAGAAAGTCTTCTAATTTGGAGGCTCTTTCTTGCTTACTTGCTTTCTTTCCCTCACTTTGGTGCTCAAAACATTTAGAACACACATTTTATAGAAAAAAAAACTATGAGAATTTTATAACAGTAGTAAAGTAGCAGAATATGAAATATAGAATCAATAGCTTTTCTCTGTATTAGCAGCAAGAATCTAGAAGTAGAAATGGGAAAATATTCAAAGTAGAAATAAAAACTGTAAAGTCATATATTTCAAGAGAAAGGCATAGAACTTATGTTAAGAAAACTATAAAATCTTAACACAGCCAACAAAACCTAACAAATGGAAAAATACTCCATATTTTAGAATATGAAGACTTTCTATTATAAAACTATCAATTCTCCCAAAATTAATGTATAAATGTAATGCATTTCCTGTTATAGTCTCAACAAGGCTTCTTGCCAGTACAATCATTTTAAGACTCATATAAGAACAAATGCCTACAATAGCCCCAAAATGTTTGAATAGAAAGACTACTGGGAGGAACCAGATACAAGAATAAATGAAATGGACTCCAGCTACGTTTGTTGTTTCCACAGGAACAAACAAAGAGACTGAGTTAGAATAGAGAATTCAGAAGTAAATCTGTGTATACGAGAAGTTTTAATGTAGTACCAAATAGCATTTTAATTCAATGGGGGAAAGAATGGTTTACCTAATAAATGACACCAGCCATGTGGAAAACAAAATTAAATCCCATCTCACATCACAAACAAAATCAAATTTTAGGATCAGTTAGAAGCTTAAGATGTAAAAGACCAAACAATAAATACTGCAGAAGAAAATCTAGGAGAGTACATGTATTCCTTAAAGTGGCAAACCAACACAGAAAAAGACATAAAGACATATTTGAGTTGGTAAGATACAAAGCTAAATTAAAACTGTCAGAATAATGTATAGAGTACAATTTTATTTTAGTAAATACATCCATGTGTATGTGTATGTGTGCATGACTCACCTTCCCTGCCTGTCTGTCCTGTCACTTTGTTCAGGCCGCCATGATCCACAGACTAGAATTATTTCAACAGCCTCCTAACTTGTCTGCTTTCCAGTCTCTCTGCAATCCATTTTCTATACACTCCTCAAAATCATAAATCTTACATATCATTTCTCTGCATAAAGCCCTCCCAGGATTATCCACAGCCCTTAGGACAAAATACAAGCTCAGCAAAGTTTGATCCAGCCTTCACTCTGGGCCCATCCTCATCTCCCCCAATTTGCCCGATTCACATCCCTACGCAAGCCATCAGGAACCACTGGGAATTTCCCAAACATGCCCAACAACCTCTCTCTCACATACAGGCTCCTGTATGTGCTTTCTATTTTGTTTTGTTTCCTTAATGGAATTCTGTTCTCCTAACCCACTTAGCTAGTTGTCTGCTTAGACTCATCTTGCAGATCCTCACACCTAAATTCCTCCAAAATGCTTTCCCTGACATATATACTGAGGTAGTGGCCTCTGCTTTTTTGGCTTCTCAAGCACATTGTGATTACCCTCTAGCATTTATCACACAACACTTGCTTGTTTGTCCACCGCTCAGCCAGACATGACCTCTGTGAAGACAAGAGTTATGTCCTATTCAACATTTATTCATTCCTTTATATAAAAAAGAGAGAGGCAGAGAGAGAGAGAACACCTGGTCAGGCAGTCTCAGTGCTGAGTACTGGGAATACTATAGTGACCAGAATAGACATGGGTCTTCCCTTTACTGAGCTACATGAAAGACTGAATAATCCAGAAATTGAACATATATTCCAGCAATAATCCAAAAGAAACCACATGATGATAGTGTTATAATAAGGGGCACAGTGCTTGAGAGCTTATATCAGGGACCTAATGAAATCTACTGGGTCAAAGAAAGTGTCCTTTAAAAGGGACACATCTGAAGGATAAATAAAAGTCGTCTAGGCAACCAAGAAGGAACAGACAGAAAGAAAACCATTCCAGACCAAAAGAACATTATGCAAAGTTCCTGGAAGAGAAACTCAACATGGAATTTTAGAGAAGCAAAGTAAAGACCACTACTGGAACTCTAATCACTCACACACTGGCTTGCCCGCAGTGGATTTTTTTGATTAACAGATAAAAGAATAAATAATAAACGAATAAATACAGCTGTGTGTAACTACCCATATATATAAAATATATTTTATATAATACATGTAATAAATACATTCTACTATGTTGTATATGTATAATTTTTCCATTGCTGTTTTTCATCCCCTTCAATACTTGCTGGCAGGCCTTTTTACGCAAGCTCATTCCCCATAGCAGCTGGACATGCACCTGTCTCAGCCCTGTACCCACACCGGGCCCCTGCTTCTGAAAGGCAGTCTGCCACATTGCAAAAATACGGCAGTGGCTCGCAGGCTTTGGAATCTCCCTGCAGAGACCTACTCATCATCTCTCAGACCTGTACTTCTACTAGTCTTTCACCTGATGGCTAAGAAGGTAGGGGAGGGAATTACGATGCACATGCATGGACTCTGGCATCTGTAGAGGACGACTGGCCCTGTTCAAATCGGAGGCCACAACAGCGGCAGCGGGAAAGCGTCATTTCCACCAGGATGGATCCTCAGAGGGCTTACTCAGAGCTGTTAATCACTGCTAATGCCTCTTTAATTATTACGCTTTCTACAATCGCTAAATTGTGATTCACCCTCCTCAACTGCTCCAACCCAGTCTTGGGAGCTCTGCTTCTGTCCAATTTGTACAGAAAGGATTCATATTTTTGGAACCAAAGCTGTGTTGTAGTAAAGAAATAAAATTGATGGGAATCTGAAAATGTTTACAACGTTCCAAACGAATTAGGTAATAAATAGTTAGCCTAAGGCTAAAATATGTGTTTCCTTAGCCAAATAGCATCAGATTTTAAGTGTGACAGAAATTAGTGCATCATACATCCAAATGTGGCTTTTATAGTAACATATGGCAGAGTTAATGGCATTCACAAAGAAGCAATCTTAATGGTTTTCTATTTCTGGAGGATAATAGCATGGGATTATGTCTAGGTTTGTTTAAAAGAGAATTTCTTGCTACATTGTTTCACAGAAAATCAACACACGAGGTCACCAAGTACATTGGATTTGCACTGGTACCCAGTCTAACCTCCATCAAAATACAATGGTCCTCATAAATAGCCCCCTTTCCTCTACTTCAACACCCCCTGTGATGAGGAGCTCCTAAAGCTTGCTCTCCCAATAGTATCTCTAGTAATCACGAAGTTCCTTCCTTCTTCCACAGAGGCAAAATCCACTCCTATAACTTTAGTCCACTGGTCCTATTATATCCTCTGCTCTCCCCCACAGAAATCCTTTAAAGCATCTGAAAATAGCTCACATGCTCTCCTTTGTCTTCCCACCTTGTTTTCAAAGAACTAATTCAAAATGCATTAAAGGCAGCTCAAAAGAACTATTTTAAATAGATAGGAAAAGCAAGAGTACATTAGAGAGAAGAGAGAGTAGGTGTGATCTGGAAGGACATTACAAGTTATGATGTCGAACAAACAGGCGAGCAGCAGAGATAGAAGAGGTCTGCTTCAGATTAGAGAGCTAACGCGAGATGCCTTTACACCGGGCTTGCGGTCTTGAGTGAACGTGCACTCTAACTTGGGGAAATAGATGTGTTTGTTTCTCCTCACTAGAGCATACACTTCAAACTGGTTTTTAGTATCATATTTGATTTATTCGCCCTGCTCCATCCACATTTTTCATACTCAGCTCTCTTTGGATCATGCATACATTAGATGTTAGGCTGGGTAGGGAAGCAATTTAGGGCCGTTGGGGTGGGGGGAGGTACTGACAGCACATGTAGGGACTGAACCCATAACCTCCACCTCTTCTGCATCACGGGGGAGGCCAGCCTGGGAAGGGATGAAAGGACCACCCCAAGCACAGCGACTGTTCATGTGTGTTAGCATCTTGACGTGAATCTGACAGGAACCCTGAGCTCTGTCCATCATGTTCCGGAAAGAGAACACAAGGGAAAACCTGACCCATGCAAGAATTAACAAAAATGGTCATCTTCTTAAATCAAGAGAGGAGGAGACAATATACACCGGAGTTCTTCTGTTATTGTAAGCAAACCTACAGTCTGTTTGGATTCATGGCTTATTTGGTGAGAGATGGTTATGTTCTTATGACTTCTTTCACTCTTGTAATGTAGCCATGTTCCTTCTGGTTTTTGTATATGCCCACACATACTTTACACAGTTGGATTCATTATAAATACCAAAGCACTTTGGTTTTGGCTTTTTTCTTCTCATGTAATATTTTCTCTCTAGCAGATGCGGGAGGTAATTTTAGCAGTCAGCCCTGATCCAAGTCTTGCTCTGGAAATTGCCTTCAGCTGAAGAAAACTGCCTGGCCCAATGTCCTGTCCCTTCCCCAGGGCAGCACACATCCAAAGACGGTTGGTTTGGAGGTGAGCGGGAATACTAAGATAAAGCCTTCCTTGCCTCCTGGAGGAGGAAAAGTTGAGCCGAGACCTTTGCTGGATGGTACGTGAACACCAGCTCAACCACCTCGACACACACGCTTTTCTTCACAACCTCACAAGGAAGTGGCCTGGTGAGACGTGGAAGGTGCAAACACATGCTACCTAACTTTAGAAAGAAGGATGACTGGAGGGTGGAGCTGTGAGCCACACAGTATTATTCTCAGGACTTGAAACCTAATGAAGTTTGCCTGATTGGGTCATTGATCCTGAGGGATCCTGAGCACAGATCTTCATCAGCGTCTGTTTCTCGGGGAACCAGAGCTATGACAACATCATAAACATTCCCCCACGCTATAGCATAATCTTGTCACATCGCTCTCATTGCAACAGCTGCATAATGTTCTTGGAAACAGATTTATCATATTTTAATTGACCATTTCCTCATAGTTAGACTGCGGCTTGTTGCCAATATTTTGCCATTATGAAGAGCATTCAATAAACACCATGATGCCATTTTTAAATGTTTTCTCTTCTTCTTTTGAATTATTTCTTTACAAAAAAATCTTAAATGTGGGCCATTACTAAGAAGATCTGAAGGTTCCAGTCTATTGATACCAAAGCTTTATAGATTATAATATTGGACACCTAAGTCTAACAGTAAGATATACTAAGGAATTGGGCAGACTATTTTCTATATTATAGTGTCTTGACCCAAGACTCAGAAAAGGAGGCTTCAGAGGCCCAAAGAGAAAAAGAGAACAGAAGGGTCTACAATTAACTTACACAGAATTCTACTACAGTTGGCTGAGTAAATCAGAACCTACACAATGTGACCAGTGGGCAACAAATATTTGTTCAATAGATGTATGAATGAATAAATGAATATTTAGATTGCTTTAAATTTTTAACTGAAATATAAGGGGGCTCATCAACAAAGAAACGTAGATTATGCAAAAAACATGGACTGGATAAGCCTTTGGCTGTAAGTTCTTAAATTGGTCCCATTCCAAAGCCAAAGTGAGGATGGTAGTATAAGCAACAGCCTGTGTAGGCATGTATTAAATCCTTTTTTATGTAGAAATTAGCAGAAGGACCAAAGAGGAAAATTTAAGGAGAAATAAAGTAACAGCTAATAAAAGCATCCAATCAACCAAAAAACAGTAAGCCACATTTATTATCATCACAACAAGTCACATACCACAAATTCATGGAAAGGAGGGCCAGAGACTGGAAGATTTTAGTGAAAATCCAAATCATTATATTTGAGGCAGATGGGAACGAAGAGGCGAAGTTCAACATGGTACGTCTACTGAGATGCACTGGCAGATTCTACAAACATAGTGTAAGAATCTTGTCCTGTTCTAGTCTCTTGAAATGTCCCAGCAAGAATCATTTCCCAAATCAGGCGGGTCTCATCAGAGCCTTGTGAGCGTGCCCTGCTCATCCATCCCATGACCTGTCACCGGGGTCACCAAAAGAGAGCAGAGGAGGACAAAGAAGAGGACACGCCACTTCTGAGGGAGGGGAGGGAGGGAAAACCACATGATGTAGGAGATGCAGAAGGAAGAAAAGAGCAGCAAAAGCTTAGTTTATTCTTACAGATATCTTAATAAGCAGTTTCGGGGCTATTTGACCCAAAGGAGACGTAACACAAAAACGTCTGAATTCAGAGCTCTTCTTTTTCCCATAAATGTTTATCACTTCCCCACCACTCCCTAACTCCTAAAGAAAACAAAAGGTTATATGAGAAATCTTTCTTAATATTTGAAAGCAAACAAAAATGCATTATCCAAAGGTCAACCAAATCCAAGACTTCACAGGAAGAAGATATTACAGAGCTGTAAGATCTCAAATTTATCATCAACGAAAGATGTCACATTCTTTTCAAAGCACTTCTTTAATGCGCTGTAGAAAAAGTCATAATCAAAAGAAAAAAAACCCAAATACTGGCTTTTCTCTCTCCGGCCCATTCCCAGGAACTCACCAGAATACTGCTATTTCCTTTCCAGCTTCCAGAAGGATGTCAACGGTCAACATAGTTTGTTTTTTCTATCCCACTGACAATGAAGTGGTTGGCCTGGTGCCATAAACGCCAAATAGATTTTTTTTTAAGCTTTGTGGCCATAGCAACCTTGTTCTAAGTGCAAATCTCACAATGTGGGAGATCTTCTAAAACAAACAGTGAAGCAATAAACTTAACTTCTGCTGTCTACAGAATCTACACTGTAGTAAAGCTTGCTTACATCCCTATTTCACTTAGCAGAACTATCCAAATACTTGGGTAAATAAGACAAGAAGGAAGCCAAGAGCAGGCCAGCTCTCCTGTGCTTACTCTACCCCACAGATCCCTCCTATTTGCCCACCATACTCAAGTGGAAACAGGGACACTGGTTTCTGAGTACCACTGTTACCTGGATTTCCACCTTCCATCAGCTCATCATTTAATTAAAACCTGTGTCTCTTAAGGATCAAGATTGTCAGGTATGTAACAACATGAAAATGTGTGTGGGGGGGTGCTGGGTGGGAGTAGATGGTTAAGAAGATCTGAAAAGACATGAAATGACATATATCTGCCTCATAGGTTTGCTTATGATCCTAAAAAAAGTTTCACACTTGAGTGTAATTCACTACATTTTATAAGAGTACATTTCTAGGGCACCTGGGTGGCTCAGTCAGTTGAGCGGTTGCCTTTGGCTCAGGTCATGATCTCGGGGTCCTGGGATCGAGCCCCGCATCGGGCTCCTTGCTCAGCGGGGAGCCTGCTTCTCCCTCTTCCTACCTCTCTCCCTGCTTGTGCTCTCTGTGTGTCAAATAAATAAAGCCTTAAAAAAAAAAAGAGTACATTTCTATGCAACAATTAAGATTTTAGAGAATTAAATAGATATTTAATATGGATACAGTCTTCCAAAAGTATTCCATGTGACCAAAAAGAAAATGAGCATCTAGCATGTGCTGGATGCTCTGACCAGTCATGAATTTAGAAACAAGTGGGCCGTGGTCATCATAACCACAGATAGTTACCATCACCGGATTTTCCACCACCTTCTAAACAGTTCACTTCAAACTCGTATTCGCTCAACTTAAACTCTCGACAGCTCCTTAGTGTGATGTCCTGCTTCAGGTGGAAATCCTGTTTCACTGTCCACACTGGTACAGAGAGAAGCAGAAATCACTGCTGCTAAATACAGAAACACTTGCATAGCACACGGCAATAGTATTTAACGACTGATGACAGACCGTGAAAAATAATTTACCCTGGGCATTTAAAATGTCAGGGAAGCAATCAAAAAAATCACAGTCTACAGAAGAGATTATGTCAATGACTGATGAGGCTTTTGAATCCAGTGAAAGTATTCGGGAAGTCCAGGAATGTCCTAAGAGTAGAAGGATTCAAGGAGAAAGGAGTGTTTTCTAGTATAGATGTCATTTACTAGAGCATCAGGAAAGTACGTAACGAGAAATACAAGCAGTCAGCAGTTTTATCGTTTTCATTGTTTGGAAACGGATGCTCTCATTCTTGAATATTTCTCTATGTGGGAAAACAGTAAAATGACCTGGGAGACAGAGGAATGAATCACCCATTCTACTATCAATTCTTTGCAATATTAGATAAACAGGGTGGGATTATGTTCAGGTAACTATTCTAATTTCATCTTCAAGGTCCTTATCACGACACCAGGTTAATAAGTAAGACCACAGAACTTGAAGAAATACGCCCCATAGATGCGCTCCAATCTGGATGTTGATTATACATATAAACTTTGGTGCTTTCATGGCTGATATTAGAAAAAAATAGAACACACTGAAATATAAAAACAGACTAAAAGCTCTTAACTCATTCATGTGTTTTAGTTTAGGTTTGAATTTTTTTTTAATTGGAACTACAACCAAATAGAAATAGAAAGTCCCTTTGGACTTATCTATCTTAATTATAATTTTGTTCAACAGCTTTTGGAAATATTTTGATATGATTTCAAACTTAGAGAAAACCTTCAATAGTCCCCAAAACTCCCATACTCTTTTACCAAGATTTACCAATTTGTTAACAATTTACCCCATCTGTTTTTATTCTCATTCTCTCCCCCCCCACACACACACACAATTTGAGAGTGATGGCACACATCCTACCCCTTTTCCCCCTAAATACTTCAGTGTGTATTTCCTAACAAGGAGGCTCCGGTACATAACCACAGTACAATTTTAAATTTTTTTAAGATTTGAGAGAGCAAGAGAGCATGTGCATGAGTGGGGGGGAGGGGCAGGGGGAGAGGGAGAAGCAGGCTCCCTGCTGAGCAGAGAACCTGACACAGGACTCCATCCCAGGACCCTGAGATCATGACCTGAGCGGAAGGCAGACGCTTAACCGACTGAGCCACCCAGGCGCCCCCACCATAGTACAATTTTAAAGATGAGGAAATTTAACTTTGGTAGAGTATTATTTAATCCACAGTCCATATTCCAATTTTGTTTACTGTCCCCATAATGTTCTTCATAGCTACTTCCTAGTATAGGATCCAACACAGGATTATTCATTGAATTTGTCTTGTGTCTTTAGTTTTCCTTCCTCTGGAAGAGTTCCTCAGTCTTTGTCCTTCAAACAATATTTCTCAGACACCTACCCTTCCAGGTCCCCTGGGTTGTTGGGGTGGTTACAAAGGATTAAACACAGCACCTAAGCACCAGGTACCCACAATCCAGGTGAAGAGAAAGACGTGTAGACGATAAGGAAGTACACCATGAAATGTGCTCAGGTAGAAGGATAAGCTGGATTCCTCCCATTTTTAGCAATTCAAAACCCTTGCTCTCTCTAGATCCCTGTTTATTTTTCTCTCAAGAGGAAAATACTTCTATAGCCAGAATCATCATTAACAAAGGCTATTTGTAAGATGTCTTTTAGTTCAAAAAGTTGGCCGAAGTAATATAGAGCACTATACGGCAGTTTATGGTAATACGTGCATGTGCACACACACGTTTTGTTTTGTTTTTTCATTTTTGCTCTTTTTAAGAAACAGGGATAGGGTGTCTGGGTGGCTCAGTTGGTTAAGCGACTGTCTTCAGCTCAGGTCATGATCCCAGGGTCCTGGGATCGAGGCCCACATCAGGCTCCCCGCTCTGCAGGGAGCCTGCTTCTTCCTCTGCCTCTGCCTGCCGCGCCCCCTGCTTGTGCGTGCATGCTCTCTCTAATAAATAAAATCTTTTAATAAAAAAAAGAAAAGAAACAGGGATGGTTCTTTTAAATAGGAGAGGTGTTAAAATTACTCTTTTCAGAAACAAAAATGTGACATGGTAAGAACTAGATTTTTCTATAGTTACAAAAGCTATATTCAAATCAAACCTCAATCATTTATTAGCTAAGTGATTATGGGTAAGTTACTTACAATGTGGGCTTTAGTGATTTCATCTGTAAAATGGAATGATACTAGCCAACTATAGAGTTTAAAGTTTAACAAAATACAAAATAATATATATGAAGTTTTTATAAATGGTAAAGCACTGTATAATGTATGTATGTGTGTCTACATGTGTCTACAGATCTACTCTAGTGTGTATATGTATACATGTGTATGTAGAGACAGAACAAGAATGAGTAGGAGAAAGCCTAAGGATGCATTCGATTTATGTTTTTTTTTTTTTCTAATGGGGTTCTCCCTATTACCACACAAGAGTTTTGAATCCCAAATTTCTCAGCCTATTTGGGGGGTGATGTTCTCACTTCTCCTGGAATGGCTGTCTTCCAACAGCCAAACACAAGCAGCCTTCCATTCTGCTCACTGAGCAGAGAAGTTCTATTCCTCACATCACCTGGTCTTGCCATGAGCTTCCTAAGACGGACGGTGCCAGGCAAGCAGAGATTACATTTGCCTTACTCACAGTCTGATCTCAGGAAGCAGCACAGACCTGGTACATAGAGAGTACCCATCAAGGATCTGCGGGATCGTAACACCTGCTGGGACCATTTCCTGCCCAAAATACTAGGACACAGCATCACCGCCTCCTTCTGGAGGAGATGGCTACTGAGACATTAGTGGAGAAACCTGAACTTTCATCAACCTCCTGAACCTTAGGGCAAAGGATTAAAAAAAAAAAAAAAGGTTCATTCCTGAAACTTTGAATCCAGAAATACCATTGAAACACTCTAGTCACATAGAAATTCCATTATAATTATTTATATGAATTAAAAATTATTATGAACATAATTATTTAAACTCTTCCCACCCTCTTGTACATCCAATGGTCTTATTTCTCTTCACAGCACATATCACTCTGAAGGTGCTGTCTTTGTTATTTGTGTGTTTCTGCAGTCTGTCTCCCCACTTTTCCTCCCTGATCACCAGCACCTAGAACGGTACCTAAATATTCGCATTAATGCAACAAAATACTTGCAAACTCTTGCATAAGACAAACATTCCCTACAATGTTATATACACATCTCTGGATTAGTAAACATTTCCCTGTAGTTCAACAACAATACAGTGTAGCCCAGCTCAAGTCCCAATGATCATGGAGAACCTTAAACAACTTTTACAGATTTGCAACAAGTTAGTCTCCTGATTAATTTGCCATCTAAAACAATAAGCTTAAATAGGACACGAAAGCAGAAAATAATTAAGAGAAGCCAATTTTTAAATGCTTGGCAGGTTTGCACTCTTCCTTTTGGTTAATATGTAGGACCAAGAATCAGAATAATGAAGAGAGGGTTTGAACACAAACACACAAACAGATAAATGAAGAACAATGTGAAGTACCAGATGTGCACAGAGAAATAAAAGGTGGCAGACATCGCAGGAAGTACAGACTCAGGAGCAACAGAATTAAAAGTCGAAAATTGATGGCAATCAGGGGTATCTTTAGTCAAAATGTTTCTGGGCACCAGTCACTCGGCACAGTAACTCCTAAGAATCAGGATCATTTGTCACTGCTCTGCTTGTTCTGGGGCTGAAATCCCTCCTGGTCTCTCCTTTGAAAAGATCCTACAGTGACTCTGCTCTATGAAAGCTTGCAGACAAGAATAAACTTCTGCTTCCCACTGCAGCTGTGAACTCATTCTCCTGCCCACTTTATCTCCCCCTAGGCCAACTCTGTCCTCTGGTGATTATTAGGATTTCTGGTGCTAGTATGATGGGGGAGGAAAAGGTTACTAAAGTCAGCATTTTACCAAACCTACAATATCTGACACTGGATGAACAACCTACCACGCGTCTTTGCAAAGCTCATGATGTAGGATGAAGAGAGGGAGAAGTGACCCTTAACTCATATGCCCATTGATGCAGAGACAGAACAATTGGGGGGGAAAAAAAAAACATGGTATCATCAATGTATGATACAAAACGGGGCAGTGGAAGCCAGCAGTCCTCAGCATCAGAGAGATCTAGCAAAGAGATAAAGAAAGGGAAAAAAGAAAGCAAGCTTTACTGGAGCAGAGAGCATCTAGCAGGAGGCATTAAACCTTTATCTGGAAGACAAAGGATAGAGAATGGAAGCAGGGCCCCTGTTCCTGTTCAGAAGCAGAACTGAAAGTCCTGAAGAGAAATAGAATAAGTGAAAAGAACCGAGTGGTGTACAAGGCGCAACCACTCTCAGAAAGAAGACAGAAAGAGAAACCCAGATTCTAGAACCTCAGCTAGCAGAAGTTAACTGGGCATCAAATTCCCTATGAATTCAACGAAGTGTCCTAATAAGCACACTTGCCCAAGAGCAGGGTTAGCCTTGGAATTAAAGGATCAAGACATGCCTGCACACCAGAACTCTCTGGGGGCTTATTTTTAAACATACAAATGCCTGGTCCCCATCCTAGATGAATCAGAGTATCTGGTATTTACAGAGTATATAGTGTCCACAGGCTGGTTTCTTTGTTGTGTTTTTGGTTTTTTGTTTTTGTTGTTTTTAGTTAATGTCTCCAGATGATCCTACTGTACCCACTAGCGGAATTCACTGTTTTAGACTCTGGAGTAGAAATAATTACTTCTGGGATTAGGATTCAAATCAGTAATGCAAAACACATCTCCCTAGCAAAGACAAAACCATAAATTCGTAAATGTTAAAATAAAAATAGGTACTTTCAGATTTGGCTTTTCCCCTTTTTTTCCTCATTAGCTCTGGACAATGTTCAATCTTGGCCAGTGTGTAGGAGTCAGGAATTACCTCAGCGCCCTTGCTTATGAACATCACGTCTGCTTTTTCTTCAGCTGACTGCTAGTAGGCTCTGTTGGTTTCTTTTTGCATCTGTCACTCACTTCCCTTACCTCAAGTAACGCTCTACCCTCGCTATACCATCCGTGATTGCGACTCACCACTGTGGTTCTTCTGACTCCCATGTTCAATGTGGTAAGTGCAGCCCAATCCTCCAGTCCCCAGCCATTCCTCCCCCAAGGACCTACCCAGCCAGATCTGGATGGTAGATCTGGTGGCCAACCGTGTCCATGCTGCCCACAAGGGCTAAGTAAAATTCATTTATATCACAGGGGGCTAGTATTTCCAGGTCTACATCTTCTCTCTCCACTCGGGGAAATTACCATTTCTCATTTCAAAGCTAAGACCAGAGTTGGTCGAAATATAGGAAAAAAACAGGATAGGCCAGAAACTGGAATTTGGGGCTCAATCATGCTACATTGGAAATGGATCTCATAGCACTCGACCTATCATTAGGGGGAAGAGAAATAGGCAAAAAGGACTCTAAAGTACCTATAAAAATCCTCCATGATCCAGAATCCTCCCTAGATCCCCACATCAAAAATAAAACATATAGGCATCTTTGAGCAGGCTCACGAAAAACAAATCAAGAGAGACTAATACTTTCGCTTTTTAAAAATAGACTAACAGTGAGATAATAAAAGGAATGTACCATACATAAAAAGCCTTAATTTGAGTAACATTTTTATTGTGACTCATAAAACTCTACTCACCAAATTAATTTAAATAGCTCATAGAAATACTGTCAAGAACATTTAAAACGGACGCAAGATCTGAACTCAAGGCAATAAGAATGACAACTTACCTACAGAACCTAGGATGTTTGAATTTAACTCTAATATTAATTTTCATTAATTTTCAGGATATTAAACGGCATATTAAAATGTATTGTAGCAGAGCGCAATGAAAACAGAACATAAGGTACTAAATTAAAAAAAAAAAAGTAGACCTCCAGGTAGAAATGATTAATCTGATGAATAAAAGTCATCACATAAAAAGGAAAAAGTGAAGGCAGAAGGGGAGGTGGTGTGTTCATTTGAGTGAAAAGGCTCCAAACACAGTATTTAGATTAAAAAAGGAACTGTGCCAAATCACTGTGAAATGGGTCCAAGGATGGCAACAAAAATGGGCTCCGAGTCTGACATGGGCAATGCTCTGGCCTCACACTCCTCTTTCTCACACAGTAAGGAAAGAATAAGCTTCTTTCTAACTCAGAGGAAAAGCAAAAATGGCCATTACTCTTTTCTGACATAGGCAGTGGAGGGGTCCGTCAACAATGCCCCAGACTCTCACACGGGAGCCTCACAATCTTGCTGCCCTCCCCACGCACTAACAGGGTGACCCTCTGCGAGCAGCCTGACCTATCTGCGCGCCCATTTCTTCTGCTCTAATTCACACCAAACTTGTTCCCATGTTAGGAATGTTGCAGATATTAAATGCAAGTGTACTATCTCCTGAGAAGAGTAATAGGAGATTGTTTAAGAGATTTGAGAAACGTGCTTGTGAGAATGACCTGAGGAATAGGAGGTTTAGTTAAGTGAATTACTCACTGGCCACGGATAGTGTTGAAAGGAATTCAAACTACAGCCCTCTGGGGGCTGGGGGCACAAAAGATGTTAAGACGGTTTGTGGGCATCTCCAATTTTTAACACTTCCAACAAATAGGATTACAAGTGATGTCACTTAAATTTATACCCAAATTTTTCAAGCAGTGTGTCCATTCAGTCACAAGATCTTGAAAATGGATGACAAAACAGGAAAACAAAACTCTTAACTCTCCTTTGTATATGCTCAAATTGTAAGACAGCAGGCCTTGTTTATTAAAATTTCAAGGGAAAAGGCACATCAATTAGGATTATATAATTTTAAAACAAAACAAAACCTGGCAATACCAATTTCTGGATAGGATGAGCAACAAATGGCAGCCACTTTGGAAGACATCTTAGTAGTTCCTTACAAAGCTAATAAAGTGTAGCAATCATACTCTTGGATATTGACCTAACGAATTTGAAAACTTCAGTCTACATAAAAACACAGTTGAATGTTTACAGCAGGTTTATTCATAATGGCCAAAAACAGAAGCCACCAAGCTGTATTCAAAAGATGAATGGATAAGCCAACTGTGGTGTATATGTATGATGAAATACTATTCAGAGATCAAAAAGGAATCGACTATCAAGCCACACAAAGTTGTGTATTAATCCTAAATGCCTACTGCTAAGCAAAAAAAAAGAAAAAGCCAATGTAAAAAGGTTAAATATTTATAGGACATTCTGAAAAAGAAAACTACAGAGAGACAAACAGATCCATATTTGCCAGGAGTTTGATGCAAAGAGGAGGGCAGGGTTGAATGGGTGAAGCACAGGGGATTTTTTTTTTTTAGGACAGTTCAAGTATTCCATATGATACTGTAATGGTAGATACATGACACTATGCATTTATCAATACTCAGAATTTTCCAACACAAAAAATAAACCTTAATGTATGCAAATAATATATATTTTATATTTATATAAATATTTATATAAATACATTTCTATGTTATATGTTGCTATATAAATTTATATATATTTTAGGATACACAGAATCATGGGACAGAATTAAGGATATGATAAAAGAATGTTACTGTATTATACGTGTATGAAAAACACCTCACTGGAGGTGGTAGAGGAGAAAGGCACTGACCTAAGTAACACTGGAAATGAGCGGAGTCTCTGGAACTCCATACGTAACTTCATATCCCAAAAATGGACATTAACCCTATACTCTGGTTGATAAAATCTTTTCCCATGGGCATACATATTAACAAGTCTGAAACAACTCTACATGCACACTGCAATCCAACTATTAAGTAGACTGATGGGATGGCTAACGAGAGCCAAGTTTGCCACCGGTATAGTAGAGGTTACAGACAAGCAAGGGGAAAAGATTAGAAGGATCCCTATGGTTGGATCACTACGGACACACATTTAGCATAAGATAGATACAGAGGAACACATACAGAAATATTTACTGGTAGGCATATATACGTGAGTTTTATACATATACATATTTCTCTGCTCTGTCAGCTGAGAGGGCTTGGAAACAAGAATACCCCAATAGTAATAGTACTCCTAGCACCCAGATTTTGGTTTCTAACACCGATTCTCCAATAAAAGGAACCAGGACTCCTTGGATAAGCAGCTGATTCCAGGGCTGGAGCAGAAAATACACAAGATGAGCCTGGAGCATCTTATAGTGCTAGAAAGTGAGAAAACGTTCAACACACACACACACACACACACACACACGTCAAAGCACAGAGCAGACAACTCCAAGACCTGACCACTACTCCTCAAAACCATAAAGATCAAAAACAAGGAAAATCTGAGCAAGTGTCCCAGACAAGAGGAGTCTAAGGAGATATGACAAGTAAGTGTAATACAGAATCTTGAGTGGGATCCTGGAACAGAAAACAGGTAAAAAAAAAAAAAAAAAAACCAAGGATATCTGAATAAAGCATGGAATTTAGTCAGTAATAATGTAGGAATACTGGATTCATTAACTGGGACCAAAGTACCATCGTAATGTAAGGTGTCAATAATAGAAGAAAGGAATATGGGATATATGAGAACTTTATAAACTATCTTCACAACTTTTCTATAAATCTAAAACTATACTGAAATTTTTTAAAAATTTAAAGGGAAAAGGAAAACAAAAACCACCTACTAAAAAATTCAGCAAAGAGAACAACAGTCTGAGGAATTTAGGATGTGAGAAGTTCCCCTCCCATGCAAAGTTCCAGACAAAGTTGGTAGTGGCAGGGAGACAATGCAATAGAGATAAACAAAGAAGACCAAAAAAAAGGAACAAAAATGACGGTCATGATTTTCTAGTAAGGAGTAGAAGCTAAGTGTGGAGAAATCCAGCAGGACCAATGGGAAAAGGCTGGTCATAGATTCAGAAGAAAATGCTCCTAAAATAAAAAAGATTATGGGAGGAGAGAAAGCACTTCACATCTCTGTTCAACACACTTCCATCTTCTAAAACTGATCTGCACAAGTGAAGTTTCCATTTTTATTAATTTTACACATATTGGAGCCAGTGTGGGTCCCCCCCAGCGCCCCGAGCAGTCTCATTCCTTCTCAGACCCACCTGCCCTATCTAATCACTTCGGGTCAAGTATGCGAGCAGAGAGCAGAAAACAGAAGTTCGTTCCAATTTACATGGACCTGCTCCTCAAGACCTTGATTAGGAATTAAATTGTTATTCATGTTATTAAATAAGATACTGTAACAACTTTCCTAATGAGATACTGTGACAGTGTTCCTAAACCTTAATAGGCAACAGCCATTAAAAAAAAAAATGGCGTAAGAAATACAACCTTTTAGAGGCTTTGCACCCCACCAGTAAGGTCTAACGTATTAAGCCACCTAAATACCAAGATCAGCTTGAAATCTCAGCCAACAGAACTGGCATACTATATACGACAGCATAACCGAAACCCTGTTTGTGTCATAAGGACAAACACATCACCCCTCATTTGCATGTCAACACGTGAAATCTAAAGGAAAATACTATTTCTAAACTGAAAAAGATCCAAATTATGAAAAAACTGCCCTCTCCTCAGTACCAATGAGAAAAGCTTTGGATACTACTCATCACATACAAGCAAATATCCCGGGTACACGTTTGAACAGTAATGACCTAAGTAAAATATGCACAGTTCACAGACCCAGAAAGACTTGTGCAATTAGCAAGAGAGAAGTGATAAAAAGTGCAGTCTCAGTCCGACGACTCTGGAAGGCTGCATAAACCACTGGAAAGAACAAGAGGTTTGTAATCAGACTGACCTGGGTTTAAATCCTCCCTCTGGGCCTCCTCATGGCTGACAAGGAAACCTGACAAGGAAACCTAACAACTTAACATCACAAAATATCCACTTCCTCACCCACAAAAGTGAGCAACATGGACCTCCCAGGGCTGATGCAAACTTTATTCTGTGAATATCCAATACTAACAGCAAACACTTGTGTAGCATTTGTTAGTTCTCAGGCTGCCTTAAGTACTTTATATAAATTAAATTTCGTCTTCCTAACAACTGTAGGAGGTAAGGTGTTATATTATAACCATCTTACAAAATGAGAAATGTAAAGTATGGGAAAGATTAAGCAACTTGTTCCAATCCATACAGCCACTAAGTAGCTAAGCTGCAAATTCAACCCAAATAGTCTGGCTCATTTTTACTCTGAACCACTAGTATGCTATAATACCATTATTAAATCAATTAATAAATCAAGTCTCCTCCAAACACCTTAACTCTAATCCATTTCATAAACATACTGACATGATTTACTTTCAGTAAGAGAAAAATTATCAGTCACCAAGTTACAGTAACAAGAATTATATTAGTAGAATGTATCTGTTGCTATTGATCTTAATTCATCAATGAAAATGTGAGGTGGTCATCGCACCAACTCATTCTCCAAGACTCTAAATACATTAATCGTGTAATTGTTTAGTGAATTGGAGTATGTGTAGGAGTTATTCCAAGAAAACCCCCAAGGTAATCTTAACCCTAAGTAAGGCTAACTAATCCTTCACAGTTTTATAGTCATTTAGAAGGCTGCTAAATGCACATTCCAAATCATAATATAAACCAAAAAGCACATACAAGTTAACCTATAAACAACAATTACTGCTTATAAAAACCAAACAGCTCTATAACCGCTAATGACTCTGGAATGGGCGGCACGTGATAGAGAGCTCTGCATTCAGAGCATTTCAGAGTCCCTGATGCCAGGAAGAGGCCATGAGGTCTAACCCCAAAGGCCAGATCCTCCATCCTCCTCATTAGCACTTTCCCAACAAATATCCCCATGACATCAGTCCCGATTCTGACTTAAGACGTGCTAAGGTTTCTTTGGAGACAATAAAGCCCTACTCTCCCGGAGGACCTTTAAAAGAGAGAAAGGTTGGATGAATATTCTTTCACCGTTCATGTTCTTGTGAGTATTTGGAGAGAAAATGCACTTAGCAAAAGTAGCAGACAACTATACTTTGTGAATACTTGCTAAATAAATGCTGTTACTCAAACAGCAACCCCGAGTTTGCTCTCCGTTCCCCAGTAAGTGAATTGCCCAGAGCGCTCAGTTCTGATTTCTATCCTACTGTGCAAGGACCTTTTTCCTACACCATCTCCTCCATCCTACATCACCAGACACTCTCCAAATGCCACACCCACAACCCCTTCAACAGAAGGCAAACTGGCCAGGACTGAAACAGCCCCACCAGAGTACAGGACCAAACTTAAGGCCACGTTAACATCTTTTTTTTTTTCTATCTCCAAGGCTCAAAGGAGGCTGGGGAAGGCACTGCTGAGTTGATTAAGGCCTTTTCACCTTGCCTATTTAGGGAGACACATCATTGATGCCCTTCTGAACAGAGAGGATTATTTTGTTGCAAGGAAACAATTGAGCGCATGAAAGTAGTTTGGTATCCATCCTTCTGTTGTCAGGCTTATCCTGAATGTCCTAGACTCTGCCTGGGTTGATAAGAAAAAGCCAGAAGAAAACAAATAACTGAAATAGCCAAAACCTTCATTTATTTGGCATTGCATTATGTAAGGAAGCTATGCAATTTACTGTCCTTCTCCCTTAACTCTCCCTCCTCCATCTCTGTCCCCCAATATCACCTAAGCCACAGGGCCAGGTGCTAACACTTTAGCAACAAACATGGATCACGATATTGATCCTTTAACGCCTTCTCATAGATACTCCTTTGTACCATTCAAGCATTTCGATATCCAAGAAAATACTCAATGTCACACCTAAGGATATAAATACATTTTACAACTTTTAATTGGAGCTAAAAATGGGCTTTGCAGATTACGACTGGAAAAGCCATAATTTTTCAGGCAACTAAAATTAGATCATTTTGGTGAGCAGAAGATATATTCCAAATAAAGCAGTAAATTTCACACAGAAAGCCTCCAGCAGGGAGGGCAGAGTTCACAGCTATATTTCTCTGTATGGCCTTTCCCAGAGTTTAAAAGCCTCTTTGGAGTATAGTCCCGCATTATCACAGGGACGTCCAGAGCACCAGCCAAAATGAGGCAAATACAGGGGACTCTGAGCAGTCTGTACTTAATATCCCTAATTTGTAAATGATGAGGCAAAAAAATAGCAACAACCAGTTTCTAAGCCAAAAAAAAAAAAAAAAAAGAGAGAGAGAGAGAGAGAAATAAATGGCAAAATGTTGATTGGGAAACGATTCTGTCCCGTTACTATAGCAGGGGCATGAACCACTCCATGATGCACATGTTTCCAGGGAGTCCTAGGGAGGAAGCCACAAAGCAAATACAGGGCAGGGGCCAAGCTGGTTTTCTGCAGCAAGATTTCTCCCACTCTCTGCAACCTAAAAAGCCAGCCTCTAGAGGAATACACACTAAGCTGATAGATACGATCATTTTGAAAGAAGAAAAATTTGCTTTCGCTAGTCCTATTTTCTGACCTAAGGACTTTCAATCTTTCTGGATAGTAAGTGAAGTGTAAGTAACATACAGATGAGTGAACACACACATTTCTCGTCTCTACCACAACCTCCTTGTTACGAAGACGAGAGATGTATGTATTCCCCCATCCCAAGACACCCATCTCCTAACCATGCTCCCCAAAGGCAATGAATGTAAATCATACGGTTGGGAAATCACCCTCTGTACCCACCTAGAAGGATTCTCTGACCCTGGCTGAGACTCTCTATTCCCAGGTCAAACTCCCTCACTCAAACGATGGCTTCCTCTCTCATGTCCTGCTCTTCTGTTCATGGAGTTGATTGATTCTTGCATTCTCATAAATGATTGCACAGGAGAATTTAAATGTCACTTAACAAGAGGAAATCTGAGCAAGCCGAGATCAATCATAGTTCAGTGACTTGTTGAAAACAAAGCTTTCATTGGCTCTGACCAGTAAAGCTGTTACCTTTGTCCTGGGCAGTCTATATTGCAAGAGTCACGAAAAGACAGAACTCAAAAGAGAAAAGATAACACTCAGGCACCTCGTTGCCTGTGGGATCCATGCCAGTCTCTGGTCAACAGAGTGCAGACATTTGGTTTTATTCTTCAGAAATTTAAGTTTTACAAGATTATGCTTTTTACATTTTAAGAACAACCCATTAGTACTAAGGGGAAAATAAAATCTAACCTCTCAGGGCGCCTGGGTGGCTCAGTTGGTTAAGCATCTGCCTCAGCTCAGGTCATGATCCTGGAGTCCCAGGATTGAGCCCCGCATCGGGCTCCCTGCTCAGCGGGGAGTCTGCTTCTCCCTCTGGCTCATGTTCTCTCTTGTTCTCTAATAAATAAATAAAAATCTAATCTCTCTTGTCTATTAAAACCACTCTTTCCCTAATAGCATCAGGTAATACTGCTTGAGGCTCTTCTCGCTCACGACTGAGGGAACCCCACAGGCACCGAAGCTGTGCTTGGTCAACAGCGTCCCCTGGTAGTTACCGCACCCAACGGTTGGACCTAGAGTTTGTGGGACTCGGGGCACACCCATGTGCAAGCCAGGGCAGATGCCTTTAGCATCCTCATAGATTTACCGTGAACACTTCGCACCCCCTCTCATTGGCAAGGTGGGGAGCATAAGGCAAGGAGGTGTGAAGGGCCTCCTTGTGAAATATTTACAAACTGAGTAAGTCAAGAGCCACTTTTCAAAATCGTATACATCCCTCTGCCAAGATTCTCATGCATCCCTTCATGGGGCATCATCTTAGCCCACCATGTCTCAAGAGCAATAAATGTCAGTGATGGATCTGGGTTTTTTTCTTTTTCATCATCAACCTAAATTCATTCCATTTAAATGCCCATCTTTTATTGGAGGTTAGGCCTTCCTATTTTGGAGAGAGTTAAAATGTCCCTTCTTTTATAAAATGGTGGCATTAAAACATGATCACTTTAACAAATTATCCTTACTTGACGAAGTTGGCAACCTTATTTTTTTTTTTTTTTAACTGATGGACAATTCTTGAAAATAAAAAAACTAAAAAGCTCTTGGGTAATGCCAAACCCCAGCCCCCAGTTATTTTCATCCCTCCTCTTCTGCAATAATTAAGTTTACTGGGGTAGCAGGACATCCCTGCAGTCGTAGTAAGACTAAGGTAAATAAATCCTTGGGCTTCCTTTTCACTGTCCATCACTCCCTTGCTTATATTATAGACAAACCACCCCTCACAAAAGGCCCAAGTTCTTAATAGAATATTTTGTTTGCCCAGGATGAAAATGTTATCACTGGGTAGATGTCATCAAGACTCCAATGTAAAAGCCAGATCTACCTCTGGGAGTCAGGTATGTTTAGAAAAACCTGGACTAGGACTAGCAAAACCTAGACTCATGGTTTGAGGTCACCCGGAATCTGTTTGTAGGAGGGACCCCAAGGTCTCCCAAGAGAGCACTTACTCTAAGGGGGAGAAGAAAATCAGGCAAACAAGTTTGCCGGGTCTTCATCATCAGACCCTGAGGGAAAGGGGATTCTGAGTTCTACACAGAGTCGTTCACTAAGACTTGTTGTTCCCCACCAACATTCCACAGATCTGTCTGAGTAATAAGGAAAAGGGAGGATTCCCCCCAAAATTGAAAAAGCTTTTTCTTCTTTTTTTAAACTAAAAACCCATGTAAGACATTAGGGCAAAAAATACCCCTGCAATGATATCTACTTTGCATATCATAAAACGTAGCTATCCCACACCAAGAACATCGGATAGTAAGATAGCACTCACGGTGCCTTAAGGCAGCATGATTCAGTACAGCTTATAACATCACCTCTTAGCCCTGTTGGGAGCATCCAGCAACAGTCCTGCTGTCATGAACACTAGGATCTTCAACATGGCCACATGCACACGCAGGGACAAAGATCTCAGTAGATGACCTGCCTCACTGTCTCTGAGTTGTTGAGTCCACTAGGAGGACGTGAGAGCCACCCTTCCGCTCCAACCACGGCCTCTCACAAGTAACAGAGTGATAATAATATTAGAAATAATAAGATACTAGAAATCATGGGCTCGGAGAGGAAGACCCCCAACTTCAGTCGAGGTTAAGAGCCAGAAAAATATGGATCACAGGAGGCTAATACCAACATACCAATTCCAGGTTTCCCTGGAATGTGAGTATTCTTATTACTATGTTTTTCAACCTCGAAGTAAATGGCAGGCATGTAATTTGCACTTAAACATCTCCAGGAGTGTCGAAATCAAATCACTTGAAGACAAGGTCTTCATCTTCCTTTGCCTTCACCTCTAAACCTCCCATTAGTAGAAAATGAAATGCTTATACCTTACTTCCCACCTTCCCCTCATCCTCTCTCACCCATATTAATATATAGTTAATATACCGAGTACATTAGCAGCGCACTGAAGAACTCCGGAGACGTCTTCAATTTCCTCTTTGTTGGAATGGTCTGCATAGGAGCATCTGTTGGAGATATTGTGGAAATTCCTTTCTGCATCCCTGTAACTAAGAAGAAAACAAAATTAGCATACGGAGACCATTTTTAAGCCATCTGCGAAGGCACTTGTATGCGTACACACAAGCGCACGCCGTCTGTGCCCCCGGTGAAATTGCATCTTAAAGTAACTGCAGCTTTTAGACACCGCTTCCGGCATAAGCCACCACTAACATCAGCATTCACGGTGCGGACCGGGAACTGGAGGCCGTCCTTAAGAAGGAAGCTCTGGGCGACAAACACAGAGGAGGAGAGCCAGAAGATCCCGCAGTCTGCACGAGGGTTTCCATTTCACCGCAGCGGGTAATCTGTTCCTGTAAGGAAGACGCGAGCAAAACGCGTAACTCACAGTTCTTACTTGGTGCATGGGCACAGTGTTAGAAGTAAACACGTCTCAAGCTCTCGCACAGTCAAGGGGATAGCAACATGGTGCACGGATGACAAATTCGCTGAGGAAGCATTTGGAGTCTGACAGAACTTGAATAGGGTCTTACCATTGTCCATCTGTGAGACTTGGGGCAAGGGACCTCATCACTGTGGGTCTAACCAGCCTCCCTCATAAAATGGAGATCCTCCCCCACCCCACATTCTTGCGAGGACAGAATGACGAAATGCCCATGTCATCAGGTGTTGCCTGGAACTTCTCCAGTCGCCTCTGGATTGGAGCCAAGGCACCAACGCTGAAGACAAACAGGGACCTAAGGCTCCCACGTTCCCCAAGAGTAGCCGTTTCCGCCAGAACTTAAGAAAGGACTCGAGTCACTGCCATTGAGAAGCAAAGCAATGAAACAAATTTGAAAGGCAATCTTTAGGGGCACGTGGGTGGCTCAGTTGGTTAAAACAACTGCCTTCAGCTCAGGTCATGATCCCAGGGTCCCGGGATCGAGCCCCGCATCGGGCTCCCTGCTCGGCGGGAAGCCTGCTTCTCCCTCTCCCACTCCCCCTGCTTGTGTTCCCTCTCTCGCTGTCTCTCTCTCTGTCAAATAAATAAATGAAATCTTTAAAAAAAAAAGAAAAGAAAGAAAGGCAATCCTTAGAAGAGCAAGGAACTGGCCTAGGAAGATAGTGCAGTTATTATTCCTCCCCTCTCCTCCAAGAAAAAGAGAAAGGACAAGTTTTCTGCAGAAGCCCAGCTGGGGAAAGAGGGTCCACCCTGACTGAGATTGGGGGCTGGGTATCGCATCCCACCATGAACGCTTGCCGAGGTAGCCTAATTCCTGAGTGGAGGGAGAAGGTTCCAGAAAGAGTTACTAATGGGGAAAAGAAAGAGAAGCCAACGGAAGCAGCCTACCATACCTCCATTTGGCAAACAACAGGTGTTTCCCATGGGTGAGGGAGATACGAGGAAAGAGAGGGGTGCTTTCGTTGTCCCCGCTGACTACCTTCCCCATCTAGAGGCTGCCAGCAGGAGAGGGATCCCACCGGCCAGACTGTGGAGTACAGTCCTCAGGGCCAGGAGTAGGGCCATCTGATGCAGTCCAGGCAGTACATGGACCTGACTGATGGCATCACAGCCAAGAAAGGGCTGTCGGAAACATCAGTGAATTAAAAAGGGTTTCTGCCATTTTCCATTTCATTCCTGCCTGATACATCAGAAGAGAGAGGAACCCAGAAAGGGGCAGCCTGGCCCACAGCAGTGAGAAACCACAGGATACCCCCTCTACACTGCATTCCCAGTCCCTCAGGCTAAGGCCTGACACAGGCAGAGAGGGGTGTAAGGGTGAGATTGGATATGGGATTGAAGGTGTGAACTCAGCTGAAGTGGACTTCATACTCCCTGGAAATTCCCAGAAATCAGGGCAATCTTCCCGAGCTAGCATCGAAGGGGACCCATCCTCACATGTCTGAAATGACTGAAGAGAAAAAAAATAACACAGCCTCGTGTTTTCACATCTCACCGAGAACGGACCCCAATAAACCAGGTTGGCAAAATGCTCAATACGGTTTTCAGAATGCAGGAATCACTCAATAAAAGGTGGAATGGGAAAGGCAGTCATTAAAAACAGACAAATACAGGGTTATTGTAAAATCAGGCTCCCTCATTTTAACTGGAATGACCACAAATTATTTTTTCTCATAGCCTCAATTTCCTTATCTGTAAAATGAGCTTTATACAATGATCTTATGAAACAGATGATCAGGATTACAGAAAAAATAAGATGTGAAGTGCCCAGTACATTGCCTCAAAAAGAGTGATCAATAATAGCTTTTACCTAACCTTGTTTTCATTCATTCAGATAGATATTCTCTGTAAATATATGAAGAAGAAGCTAGATCACTTTCTAGATAAAATACTGTAGAGCTACACAATCTGACCATGACCATAAAACAGCATTCGAGTTTGTTTCCAGAATAATCAGGGTTCACCCACTTCTCGTGTTCTCTGGAAATTATTGTAGCTTAATCCCTATTCAATTGTGCAAAGGAAAAAAGAACAGAAGGTTGGCTGTGTACAAAACAAACACGGGGCCCACAGTGATAATTGGAATAACAATTTAATTTTAGATGACTATAGGAAATGTTGTCCCAAACTAATAGGAGGTTGGCAGCAGGCCCACCTGTGATGAGCATAATGATGCTTATGCTTGAAAAAAAAAAAAAAAAAAGGACAAAATGAGTGGCATGATTCTGAACACCTATTTCTTCATACTTCAGTTTTTAAAATATAAAATGATTGAACATTACATCCCAGGAAGCCGGATTATCATGTGTTTTCCAGTCATAGTTTTAAAGACATCTCTGCTTTGTCTGCACTGTCCTAATCCCAATCCATCCTCGGGAGCACCGGACGGGGAGGGAGTCTCGCGGTATAAACACGTGTGAGAGTGGCTGGTGAGGCATTCTAGACGCAGAAATGTAGATGAAGGAAAAAAAAAATCCAAACTGTGACAAGAAGCTGCAGCTAGAAGACGAACGGAGCATGTTTAGCTCCTGATGGTAAACAAAGGATTCCAAACTTCTACAGACTCAAGGACCACAGGGCAATAATGCAGAGGGAGGGCAAAGGGGAAGACAATCCAACAGTGAGGTACGGAGGAGTCAGAGACTAAGAGTGGCAATAATAATAATTCAGTGAACACATTGAGGACTTTTGTATACTAATCACTGTAGTACTTTACATGATTCTGTGACCTGAGGTTATCATTATCATTCCATTTAACGTCAGCCCAACCAACCCTGCTATTACTACCATCTTAAAAATGAGAAAACGGAGGCTCGCGGAGGTTAGGGCAGGTGCCCTAAACCATTCAAAAGCAGAATCTGACTTTAAATCTAGTAAATCTGCCCTGTGGTAGGTCTACTCCCAAGGCACGTTTTCCCAGCCCTCGGCTGTAAACCACAGGACAAAGATGCACAGGGACACAGCATAATGGCAAAAATGACATCAGAGGAGAGAGTCCTCATAAACCAGACTTCCCTCAATCCCGGTGCCTTTGAATTCTGAAGGTGAACCTGGCCTGCCTCCCCCTTACCCCTCTTGTTTCCCACTGTTCTTTCCAAGCCACACTGTCCGGGAAGCGAGCCCATCCCCTAGAAGCCTGAGTTACAGAGACGTACACGAAGATGTACGCTCAGCGCCCCTTTACCTCAC
Source organism: Mirounga leonina (assembly GCF_011800145.1). Lineage (NCBI taxonomy): Eukaryota > Metazoa > Chordata > Mammalia > Carnivora > Phocidae > Mirounga > Mirounga leonina. The sequence continues at coordinate 4,516,798 of NW_023270387.1, forward strand.
TTTACATCGAGGCAAGAAGACGATGCCACAGGACCAGGACGCTGTTTGGGTGAGTGCACTCATGCAGTTTACAGAAAAAAATAAATAAAATAAAAATATAAGAAACTTACCACGAAGTCAATCTGACACACAGCGGCAAAACATTAAGCATAAATGAGAAATTAAGCAAATCAGTAATATGTATGCTCTACAGGAAAGGCTCTTGGCATTAGAAATGTAATGGATCCTGGAGAGTATTTCGAGCCCTCCTTTTATACCCCCTTCCAAGAACAATCTACTCTTCTATCCACTGTACACATACCTCCATGTATTTACCTCCAGGGTGCATTTCTTTCATTTATTCACTCCCCCCTCGCCCCAAAAAACCATGTAAGTCCCTCCTATGAACCAAGCAATTACAAAGGCATAGGAACACAGAGTTAAATCATTTCGATAAGTCAACAAAACAAACTCTGATAAGCACTATGAAAAGTAATAGCAGAGAGGAATAGAACACAAAATGATCGGGGTTGGAGATGGAAGTAGGGGAAGGAGGGTTTCTCTAGATTGGGTGGCCAGAGTACATTTTTCTGAAGATAATGACATTTAAACAGAGACCTGAACGTATAAAAAAAGTAACCCATGCACACATGGGGATGGACCATTCCAGGAAAATGGAATGGTATATGCCAAGACCCTGAGGCTAAGCAGAAGTTGGGAAACCCACAGCTGCCTGGCCGGGCAGGCAGGGAGTGAAAGGGGAAGTGGAGGGGATAACAGAGAGGTGAGTGAAGGCAGATCACAGGAACAGTTCAGATTTCGGTCTATCACAGTAAGTCATGACATGGTTGAAAGCAGGGATGTCACAGCGTAATACCTGGCCCCACAGCATCAGTCAGCAAGGTTATCTGGGAACCGGCTAGAAACGCCACTCTCTGCAAGCACGGGATATATGGGGTCAGAAGCCCTGGGGGTGGGGTCCAGCCATCTGGGTTGTAACAAACCTGCAGGTGGTTCTAATGCATGTTAACACCTGAGAACCGGCGGTCCGACGTGAGAAAGTGGCATGATCTAATCTGTTTAACCACTTTATGGTGGTGGACATGCCATGTTGAGGGACAGGGGTAGAAGCCACAACACTAGGTCGGGGTCTGGATCTAGAAGCCGCAGTGACAGTGCAAACAACTTGAATGATCTCTATGAGTAAATCCGTGAATGAGAGATTGGACAAGTTGAGGAACAGAACAAATGTTTAAAGACAAAGTTCCCAGGGCACAGAAAGGCTGTCTCCCTCCCTGACAAGAGGCTCCACGGGTTACTCCCTCCCAGTCCTTCATCTGCGTGATCCTTTGAACAGCTGCTCCCTGCATCCTAGTCTACATCGTGGAGACGAAAAAGCCTCAGAGAGTTTCTATGAACTACTGGTGTGAGAATGCATCGAGGAGCAGTAGACAATCCCGAGGCTCTGGTAAATAAAGCAGGTCCAAGGGCAATTTTAAAGGAGAGAAAAGGGAGGCTGGGAGGCCAGTAATTAGAGGCTGACTTAAGAAATTAAAAACAGGAGGGTTAGTGCCCTTCTAGACATGGATGGAGCTAGAGAATATCATGCTAAGGGACATAAGTCAGTCAAAGACAAATACCATATGATTTCACTCATATGTGGAATTTAAGACACAAAACAAGGGAGCTGAAAGGAAAGAGAGAGAGAGACAAACCAAGAAACAGACTCTTAACTACAGAGGAAACACTGATGGTGACCAGAGGGGAGGTGGGTGGGGGAAACAGGTGATGGGGATGAAGGAGGGCACCTGGGGTGATGAGCACTGGGTGACGTATGGGAGTGCTGAGTCACTGTATTGTACACCTGAAACTAATATTACACTGTGCTAACTGGAATTTAAAGTTTTTATTTAAAAAAATAAAAAAATTTAAAATAAATGTTTTATAAGAAATAAATTTTTAAATAAAAAAATTTAAAAATTAAAAAAAAAAGAAGGGCTAGCTCATACTCCTTGTTATCCAACCTGATTCATCCTCACAACCTAAGGCACCCAAAAGCTGAATTACTTCAAGACAAACCTGAGGCAAAGCCCTGCTTTAGGGATTTGGAAAACCACCTCTGTCCCATCCTCACCCTGCCCCCCAGAACTATGTAAACTAATACTCAGCACTTCTTATCAATTGCCTGAAATCCCTTTAACTGGAAGGAACACATTCCTTTTCAGTTAGAGATAAAGAGCCTTACCTGTGTCTTCCCAAGAGGAACTGCACCCAGGTGTGGATACTTAATTCAAGTGCTCATCATAATAGATGCTCTCCTGTTTCAGTAATAAAGAGAAACAGCAGAGAGAGGGAGGTGGACAGGGATGCCAGGACAGGCGGAAAAGGGAAGACAAAGCCGCGAAGGGCAAACGTCACGATCCTGCGGCTAACCCGCTGGTTTTCTCTTCATGAGCATGCACATGACTAACGGCAGCGAGCAGCCCACACCCAGGTGAAAATGTGTTCACAGTTCTCCTTGGAACCGGCCGGACATCAAGACACCTCTTCATCATCCGAGTCACGTGCACCGTTTTCTTTACACTGTGTCCGCAAGCAGCAGAACTAGAAAAGACCATTTTGGGGTCACGAATCACCACAGGCTTGGTGTACACAGAGCAAACAGGAGAGTTGAGGCAGTAATTTAGATAGAAGAGAACTCCATCTTGATGTGGGAAACAGAGGCAGAAAAGAAATTACTGAATGTCCTTACTATCTACAGCCCATTGACAAGTCCAGAGTGACATTCCTCTAGGGACTCAGCGGCTTAGATGTCAATGCTTTGCTAAGGGCAAAAGACAATCTTAGCTCAACCCCCAGGATCCTGGAAGTCTACCTTAACATAAAAATTCCTTTGGAAACTTCCTTTAACTCCACCCACCAAGCTACATGTTGGCAATCATCTCCCAAGCATGTGACCCACTGATAAACATCTGAAGGGTCTCATGACTCAGGTTTTATTAAACAGTAATAAACGCCCTTTTCCTAACAACAGCTAGCCCCCTCGAGGTCCTGGAAAGCTTGCTTCCAAAATTCCTTAGAGACTTACGCTCTCCCAAACCCCCTCCCAGCTTCAAAGTATATAATTAGCCCACTCCTCACGACCCCAGTGCAGCTCCTTCTGCCCACGGGTCCTGTCCCCGTACTTTAATAAAACCACCTTTTTGCACCAAAGACGTCTCAAGAATTCTTTCGGCTTCAAGCCCTAATGTCTTTTCCTATGTCACATGTTACTAATGGAAAAAATAATCTTCTGCTGATTATGATAATATAGTTTAGTTACCTCTTCTGATCATAGTTCTAAGACTCCCATTCCAATTTGCCGTGAAGACATAGCTTGGTTCGCAAATGAGACTTGGACCAGTTATGATTTCATTTCAAAACAGAGAGGGCATTCACTATTCCAGGAAATGCTTTGCATTTGATTACTGGTATTGTCTTAAAATATTAAAAATAATAATAATAAACATAAAAGCAAACAAATACATAGTGCTCACCACACACAGGAAACTGTTCTAAATATATTGACTAAAATTTAATCCGAATACCACACTGTGGAAGCAGCAGATCCAATGAGAGTGATTAAGTTTTATTTTAGAATATGTGGGGAGAGATTAATTTGACATCATTTACCTCCATTAGGAGAAACCATTTAAAATCACAAATGGCCTCAAATTAAGAGCCATCTCATGTGTTTAAATAATATGCTTTTCCTAGTACTGCACTTTTGAGAATTGATGTGACAACGTTTCAAAGCAATTCCCTTTGAAATGACAATTAACATAATCACCAAGTACTTAAGGTATACAGCATTGTACTAGGTACCGAGATTATTTTTCCACCATTTTCTTTTCTTCTGTTTTTGTTTAAAAAAAAATCACACTATATCCCAATAACCAAAAATGCATCCTTAATCCCCATGGCATTGACTATTAGCCCCAAATGTTAAATGATGCTCAACAGCACCTCAAGACGTATCAGGGTTTGAATCTTAACTCCTCAAAAGTTCTTACAATCTTACACAAATAAATAACGGTAGCGCATACAGAACATTAACGATGTGAATTTAAAATATGCACCACCTCTCCTGTCCATGAGTTTCATTCATTTATTTTAAGCTAGATTGCATCAGAAAGTGAATTTAGGCTTCTGTATTTCCAACTGCTTCCTCCCATAGCCAATCGAAAGTATACCTTACACTTATTTGGAGCTTTCTATGTACAGAATATGCTCATTGAAATGACCTCATTTAAGAGCTACCCTACAACCCAGCAACTGCACTACTGGGTATTTACCCCAAAGATACAAATGTAGGAATCTGAAGGGGCACGTGCACCCCAGTGTTCATAGCAGCAATGTCCACAATAGCCAAACTATGGAAAGAGCCAAGATGTCCATCAACAGATGAATGGATAAAGATGTGGTATATATATACAATAGAATATTATGCAGTCATCGAAAAAATGAAATCTTTCCATTTGCGACAACGTGGATGGAACTAGAGGGTATTATGCTAAGGGAAATAAGTAAATCAGAGAAAGATAATTATCATATGATCTCACTGATATGTGGAATTTGAGAAACAAGGCAGAGGATCAAGGGGAAGGGAGGGAAAAATGAAACAAGATGAAACCAGAGAGGGAGACAAACCATAAGAGACTCTTAACCTCAGGAAACAAACTGAGGGTTGCTGGAGTGGAGGGGGGGGAGGGATGGGGTGGCTGGGTGATGGACATTGGGGAGGGTATGTACTATGGTGAGCGCTGTGAATTGTGTAAGACTGATGAATCACAGACCTGTACCCCTGAAACAAATAACATTGTACGTTAATTAAAAAAAAAAGAAATGACCTCATTTATCCATGGCATCTAATCCTCAATTAGTTGTTACCATCATCGTCATCCTTTGCAAAACAGGTGAAGTTACTTTAAAGTTCTACGTGCTGGTGAGGCCGTGAGCTCCTGTTTCTTCATCTTGTCTTCTTACTTTACCCCGTATCACAACGATGTCAAGAAATGCAAGATGAAAGAAAACTAGGTAGCGTGTGACTCTAACTAAACCAGTGCCTCTCGCTGAACCATTAGGCTTGTAATGACTTTGAGTAAAGTTTACTAAAGAATTCTAAAATTCCATTTAAAGCCTCTCAGTTGGTACCATTAAACCTTACCGTAATCCCAGGGCAAAATCATCAGATTCAATGGATGGGAGTAAGAGGGTAAGAACACAAGAAGGGAAAAAAAAAAAAAAAAGGAAAGGCCATACCAAAAGGGAATTTCACTGAAAAGGATTAAACACAAACAGGCCAAAGGAAATCACTATAGGGGTCCCGATGAGCCCCCAGCCCACCCTGGGAGCACAACCAGTGTGAAATAAGACCCACCTAGGTGGCAGAAAACCACACGCTCAACAGCTATGTTTGAGTAATTAATTTGCCCCAAATAATGACCAAAATCCATTTTACTTACCCAATAACTTGGTGCTCGTAATACTGCAGGGTCCTCTTGAGAGTCTGCTGTATCGTCTGAGGCTGGAGAATAATAATAATAATAAAATATATTATCAGCAGATCAGTGCCATTCCCATTCTGAGTATCAGAGGCAGCTGTGTACCTTCTGATTGATCTCATACACGTTTTCGCTTTACAATATTAACCCATTACACATTTTGCCATGTATTTTCCCCATAGGAACTAATACGAGGCACTCAGCAATTACCCAGAATTTCTCAGTTTCAAGTATGATAGCATCTCCTGGCCATATTTTTTCCAATTCTCTCATACCGGGTCTTAGGTTCAATAAAACATCCACTGCCTGCCGACAATAAACCAAGGCCTTGGGGGCAACGGAGGGGAGGTGTACTAAAGGAAACGTGGGCCGTGCCCAGGTCAAACCTGACTTCTTCAAGGACCCAAGAGATTCCAAGCAAGGGTTCCAAAGCCTCGTGGAGGGGCCACAAGTGCTCTGGGCAAGAAACGGGGTCTGTGGCAAATATCTAAGTCATTCCTGACCGAACAGTAGAATTCTCTCTTCTCCATAACAGTTAAAGATAGCCTTTCTTAATTCCAGATCAAGACATTTTTCTTAGACTTACTTAGGCAACAGAGCCTGAGCTTGGAGTTTCTGACCCAGGGAGCCGTGAAGATCCCAGAACAAAGATTTAATTAAGAAATCGTGGTAAGGACTTAATTTTCAGTGGCAAGAGTGTGAATTTTTTAAATATAAAAATGCAGAGTCAATCGGGCAGAGCATAATCTATCACAGGCTTATCAAAAGATTGATTCATTTTAGCCATGGATGAATTTTAGGGGAATTTAAGGACTCTGACACTCTGTTCTCGAGATGTGAGGCCGCAGTTGGCAATCTCGTGGGCTGTCACTGATTAACCACACGAACCTGGATGAGGTCTAGAAAGGTCACTGTCTTAAAACAGACAATTTAAAAAAGACTGCAGAGGTTGTCGTCCAGGTTCCCTTGAATGCCTTCCCTATTCACCTCTCTATGAAAACATCCAGGACAGAGTTAGCAACCTCCCTACCCAATACTCTTCCAAGTTTCGGCCTCCATCTTGGCAAGAAAGGGTTATTCTAAAGCCAGGGGAAAGTGAACTTCGATTAAATCAAGGGCATCCACTGAAATCTATTCTACGCTACCCTTTCACTGAGCAGAGCTAAGGCTTCCCTTTAGCCAAACCAAATCAGAAATTAATTTTAGGAGGAATCAGCCTCCCAATGTTCAAGGAAATAGGTACCGGGCGAATGCTTTCAACAGCTGTTTTTCATTTATATCACGTTAAAAAGATGAACAGGAGGCTTCAGACTGGTACAGATGTCTCTGCTCTTCGGGATGGAATGAAAGCAAAGTAAATAGAATGTACCTAAGGAAAAAAAAATCATGTCTGAACTGAGAACTAATGGAGCTGCTGAGAAATCGAAGGAGGACGAAGCGGACACAGCAAGCCTAGTGCACAGGAAAAGCGTGCTTTCACAAAACTGGACGCGAGGCCAACCCAAACCAAGTCGTTATCAGGCACTAGCTCAGTACCCCTGGGATAGGGGCCTCTTGCGCTGCCTTGGCAGTTGGTGAGCTGAGATAACTTTCTCTTTGGCAACATGCCCTAAAAGCAGTGAATATGCACAGAGGGATTATCCTTCCAATAACCTCTGGTCACAAAACATGGAACAGAAAGCAGGAACTCGAGTGCACAGGGCCAGTAAAGACCAGAATGACCTCATTTGTACATAAGGACATTTTTTTTCCTGCACCAGGAATTTCCCAGTCATTAAAAAGCACATGATTGTAAAAGGAGTGGAGCCTTTTAAAGAGCTGACTTTTTTTCTTTTGTGAAGCAATTACTTTTCTTCCCCAGCAGGAGTTAAATTTATAGTTTCCAAATACATTAAAAAGAAAACATTCTCTGGGCATATCCAACAAAGCTTCAACTTGGGAAAGCATTTACATACTTCCTATGGCTTGCCGAAGCCAATGGGCACGTTCTGAGGGTCTAAACCAGGAGCCTGGAAGCTGAGTGCAGAGTGTCTCCTCCTCCTCAGCAAGGCACGCTGACTTCCACACACACCTGACTCCCCAGAACATCTTATCACCGTGGATTCAGTGAATTCTCTCCAGAGTTTCCCTGACAGCTCAACTAATGGCTCTTATCAGTGAGAGACATCTTCATGAAATCTCAGTGTCTCTCTGACCTGAATAAAATAGCATGAAGCGAAGACCCACATGGGGGCCAAAGCCTTCCACAGGGGTGACTCCTTCCTGGAGAGTCGTAGGGTACATTTCTTAGTGTTCACATACACCAGTGATGCAAGTCAGTGTATTAGTGGGAAAAACGGGGATTGAAGATATGCCGACCTTCTCTTCTTTAAGAATGCAACTCCACACCTGTCCCCTACTCAACAGGTCCTCAGGCCAAGATCCCATTCCTCTTACCTGTATCTGTCCCTTCTTTGAAGAGGGAGTTTAGAAACACGATTTTAGAAAAGAAGATTTAATACCAAAGTGAGTTCAAAATCCAGCTCTGTGACTCACTAGCTAGATGACCTTGCGTAGTTTACTTAAGCTCTCGAGATCAATTCCTTATGTAGACATTATTTTCCATGGAAATTAATTCAAATAAAGCAAAGTCTCTGGTGCACAGTAGATACATAATAAATGATAGTTATGACTATGCTCAGCTGAAAAACATGGCTCCTACCCTCAAGAGTCTTGTAATCTAGTGGAGGAGCACAAGTTAGACTGTCCACCCCCCAAGTGTAATGTTTCAAGATTCTTATCACCTAAAAAAATCAATAAAGCTACCATTACCACTACCCGTAAGGGAGTGCCAATTTCAGTAGACAGAAGAAACAATTTAAAAAATGGCAGCAGAAAGTATAAATATTTCCAATGAAAACTTCAGATCAGTCCAGAGATGGTGATAAAAGCAGAATTTTGAAAATGAAGATTGAGGACAGACCGAGAAAGCAGGCTTACAAGTGGGCAGGACACCAAGGCACCACAGCTGAGATCAGGACCCCAAGCATTAAGCGTTAAAAGAAGTAAGAAACAAGCCATGAACCACCTTCCTAAGACACAAAGAATGTGCAACAGAAGAACCAGGTGGCCTTATAATTTCATAGCCAGATGCTGGAGGATCTGAGAGACAAGGATGGGGAAAAAGACAAAAATCCACTCTTCCTTTCACAAAAAGACAATCAAAGAGATCTGCGATTGTTCTCTGCTCACCCCAAACTAAGAGAGAGAGAGAGAGTGGTCTCCTATTGTCCCTGCTCAACACCAAGAAGCACCGGACAGGAAGACCGCTGGACAGACGAGGCAGCGGTCTGGGTCCTGCACAAGAATAGTCTGGGGTTAAACAGAAGGTACTCAGAAGCTGCCATCACGTAGCCACCAGGAGCCACCTTCATCTCTAGTCTCAGGAACAGCTTCGCTCTGCTTGGCCAGCAGTGCTGACCCCGCAGACTAAATGTGATGCTCACAGAAGGTCATGGGATCCAAACAGCCAGGCCTGAAACGGTCCCCGCAGAGCCAGACAAGTGGTCCCTGAGGAGTGGGAGGAAGCCGTTCCCAGCAGCTGGCCCTGCAGGCTCAGCAGCCCCCGGAGCCTCCGGCACAGTCCCTGCTCTGGAGATCCGCACCAGATGGACTGGGGATCAGGCAGGAGGCAGGGAATCAAGACGCGTGCGTGCACAGGAAACACACACTTGTCACCAGATAGAGCAGACGCTCACCTCCATTTTAGAGATCAAGAAGTTGTGGCTCAGACCGGTTAAGTGAACATCCGGTGATCACAAAGCTAGTAAGTGAATAAACCACTGCAGGCCAGGACTGGCTTTAAAGTGTGCCCTGCTTCTACTAGATGCCTTGAGGGTCCCTCTTACCTTGAACATTCTGGGATTCTATATTGTTTAATATTGGCAGCACTTCATCATGCCAAAAACAGACACAACTTCACACAATTTAAAAACAAACTTCTCCTAGTTCTGCTTTACGGCACAGATCCATCTGCTATAGAATTGATGGAAACCATACATCCATCCTCCTTTAAAGAAATACCTGTAAATAGCCATGTCATTTTATTTACTTAAACATGAGAAAATTAAATATGAATGTCCGAAACTAAATGATAGGGATATACCTTTAATTACTGATGACTAAGCCAGTGGTTTTCTATTCTATCTGCACATTAAAATCATCTTGGGGAGCTTTTAAAAAATACCAGTGCCTGAGCTCCACCTCCAAATTTTCCAGTTCAACTGGTCTGCTTCTAACGTGCGGTCAGGGTTTAAAACCTTTCGTTTAAGGTATAAACATGATGATCAAGACCAGTAATCCTGCAGAAACCTTACTTGAACTGAATAAGTCAGTGTTCATGAGAACAGTTTCTTTATTCAAATATCAAGAGAAGTAAGCTTCTGAGAGCTGTACATACATAACCACCAAATTCAACACAGTTCGTTCATTAACTGTCACTAACGGCTAATAATCAAATATGAGTTTCTTTTTTTTTTTTTAAAGATTTTATTTATTTATTTGACAGAGAGAGAGACAGCGAGAGCAGGAACACAAGCAGGGGGAGTGGGAGAGGGAGAAGCAGGCTTCCTGCCGAGCAGGGAGCCCAATGCGGGGCTCGATCCCAGGACCCTGGGATCATGACCTGAGCCGAAGGCAGACGCTTAACGACTGAGCCACCCAGGCGCCCAATATGAATTTCTTAGATAAACAAAGAGCTATACTGCTTGAGGCATACATACAGGATTTTTTAAATTTCCACGTAATTCACTCCCATGCACTTACGTCAGCATTAGGTTTTGTGCGGACACATACATACAACATCACGGCTAGTGGGACAATTACTCACATCATGAGACGGGGGTTATTATTTTACAGCTAAGAAAACCAAGACACACAAAGTTTAAGTTGCCCTATGCTCACGCAAAAAGAGACAAAACCAGGGTTGAGTCCCAGGTAATCTGCTCCAGAATCCAAGCACATAATCTCTGACCTACACTGCACATAACATTTAAAACTGTATTTGGTTGAGCGCTTTACAGTTCACAGTTTCTAATGCACGGTATCCCAACTGACCCTTGCACCAGTCCAGTTGAATAGTCCGGCTGGTGCCATGATCACCATCTGACTGAAAAAGAACCAAAGTTAGAGACGTTACGAGTCTTCTTTTGCAAGGACAGCAACTCTTCCCTTCGGAAATTGTCTTCAATAAGATAGCATTTTTTTAATGTCAACATACAATTAAAGAATCACATGGATCCAAATTAGTTGTCTGCTTCTTGAGAACACACGGAACATTCTTTCCATCGAAACTGCATACACAAAGAACGCCATGGGCAAACTCGCCGAGTCATCTAAGACTCACTTCCACTTCTCCTCCCTTAGCTTCTCCCCCTCCTCTGGCTCACCCCTTCCCTACCAGCTGGACATCTAATACATTCAGGCTGCATTCTGATGGGCCAAATCCCTACCCCCATCACCTAAACTCCCAAAACAGGTCTCCAGAAATCACCATTGCATATCCTCCTTCCTTTTCTCAGCAAAATTGTCAATCCCTTTAGTACCCTGATCTCCGATGGTTCTCAGAAGGAGTCACACCTCCATTTCCTCAAAAATGTGATCCCCGGTCCTAACGTAGATGATGGTAAAAAATGAGCTCCCCTACAGGATAAAACATGGTCTGAACCACTGACAGCGGGACTGTGGTAAATAGGCTTCTCAGTGAGAGTTAAACCGGGGGCCAGGAGCACTTCTCTTCCTCGACATCACACTATGGGGACCGCCACATTCTCCAGGACCTAAGAGCATTTCGTGTATTAGGACATGATATGCCAAATTCCGTCATTGAACGTGACCAAAATTGTAGCTACCCGGTCTTTATGGCTAAGCCTGTAGACACCAATGGATCAAATGATATGGTTGGTATTACTAATAAAATTAGTCCAACAACAATAGGTCACTTCCGACAAGCTGCTCAAATACTTTGGAAAGAGATGTAATTGCAGTAATCATCAATCTTGCTAAATATGCAGACAAAATATTCACTTTCCCAGCCTCTGACTAAACTTACTACATATAACCCCCCCCCAAAAAAAATAGACGGCAAATTAAATATAGAACTTTGAGTCAGGACCTCTGTATTTCAAGCCCAGCTGTGCTACTGACCTTTTTATAAAATTAGCCAACATCTCTTCACCTGGGAGTAGGAAACCTTGGGAAAAAAAAAAAAAAGCCTCTATTTTCCCATCTGAAAAAGCTAGTAAGAAGTTCGTAGTTCTCAGGGTCATTTTGAGGAAAAGCATTGCAAAGTTAAGCACTTGAAAACAGAGGGTCAGATCCACCATCTCTCAGGAAGCTGGGCAGTACCATTTCAAGTGAATGATACCAATAATTTGCTAAACAAAACTGGTAGTCCAGATAATTAATCACAAAAAGCAAAAGTGGTAAGTGTGCTAAAAGAAAAAAAAAAAAAAATGAAAGCTAGAAATGCCCTCTAAGGTAGAGTTCTTCCTACCCACACTGGTGGAAAATCTGCATGATTTCCTTCGATCTCAGTTTCATTCTCCTTGTGAACACAAGTATACATCTGAGTGGCCCCACGAGAGCTTAGGGTGAAGGCTGACATTATGCTGATTGACCCATACAAGGCTTCAAACTGATGACCTTGGCCTTATTAGAAGTATGTTCTAATTAGCAAAGCACAGTGGTTATAATCATTGTAATTACTGATTGTAACTGAATATACCTACCACATAATCAACAGTATAATTAAGTCTTCCTATACAAAGTATGTTTGCTTTCCAAACATTTCCCCCTTTGTTATTTTAACCCCTTTCCAAAAATAGCCACTGAATTTCAATTTGATACAAGACCTAATACCAACAACACCCATTTAAGCTGAAAACACACATTGCTTAAACTGAAAGAGCTCCAAAGGGTGATTTATTCAGTCCTTCCCCTACCTTCAGGCAAGAGCACATTTAAGTTATCCAAGAATTTTGGATGTTTTCAACGAATAACACCACCACCTTCAGTTTGTAGAACACTTCACAGTTTACCAATCACTTTCTTTTCTTTCATCTCATTTGATATTCACAACAACCTCCTGAGTCTCAGATATAATTATCCACACTCTACAGATGAAAAAAGTGGAGATCCAGAGAGGTCAAGGTGTTTTGCCTCAGCTACAAGGCTGGAAAGAGCCACCAATAAGACAAAAAGTTAGGTCTCCTGTGATTTTTCTCCACATCTTCCCCCATTAGTAACTTACTTGGCTCTGCTAACTATTAAAATAGCCTTCCATGTATCTATCCCTTGTTTCTTTTTATTTGTTTTTAATGGATATGAAAACAATGTTGTCATAGTGTTTTCCCAAATTCACAAATGTTGTTACTGTTATTTAAATAGTTCTGGTAAGATGGTTAACTTCTTTATCCAGTAACTTTGGAAGAAACATGCTTTACTGGTCACATCTTGGTCACTTGGCCTTCTGAATAAAAATCATGACCGAATAAAAATACTGAAACAAGATGGTACTGTTTCTAGATACCTTCTCGGGGCAGCGGATCATGCTATCCTACAAACCTGTGGAGAACATGGCTCTAGTCCTAAACGCTCACACCAAAAAGAATCTCACAGAGCGCCCAGGGTTGTCAGTCCACAAAGTGAAATAATGCTGGGCTTTCTGGATTAAACACGCTGTTGACTGCTAAGGGTCGAACACTAAGCCCAGCATGTTACACGCAACACCTCATTGAGTCCTCACAAAAATCCTGTAAGAGAGGAAGAAGTATTACCCCAATGTTATAAATGTGGAGGAAACTCATCCCAGACAAGTTAAAAAAACATGCCCAAAGTCACGTAGGTAGCGTCTAAGTCTACTTACGTGTCTCATCTCTGTCCGTCCCCTCCAAATAGCCAAGCTTTTAATCTGCTTTTCTAAACTGAAATACCTTCTTCTGTCTTCAAGGCAGAAAAGGTTACAGTTGAAAGGAATTAACTCTTGGCTAGATAGTGTGATTTTGGAAACAGCATTTTATTTTTCTAAACCTCAGTTTCCTTTTTTATAAAATAGAGAAATTCCTAGCATAACTATTGCTCAGGGTTGTTATAAGGTCAAAATGAGATAAAAGTACAAAGTATGATACATATGTGTGTTATATGATGATTCTATGAAAAAAAAAATCTCTTGATGAGCAAGTAGTCAAAAAATTGTTAAATTGAACTAAACTGCCCATGTCTAACATCTAGGATGGTTGCCAGACATGCCTCACAGCCCAAAGATGCCAATTAGATGCCGCAAAGCTAATTAGTGCCATTTCGACTCCTGAATACCCTACCGGACAGCAATGGTCCTCATGTCAGGAAATAATTTCTAGCTCTTTACAACCTCTTTGCAGCCTCCGCTTGAGCATTTCCAAAGAATTCCCTATTGTTTCCAGGGCTGGGGAGCCACAGGGTGGGTGTTTTCCCAACAAGAGCTTGGAAATAAGGGAAGTCATATTTCCTGCCTGACAGTTAAATTACAAAATTAACACAGAAAGTGGGGAAATGTTTTGTCAACCTTAAATGAACTAGCTTAAACAATAATTTGTAAAGGGGTAACAGAGAATTCTCTCCAATCATCCAGCCCAAGGTGCAGCTCCAGGCAAAGTGGGCCACCGAGCCACAGAAACATTTGTAAAGGGGATGCAGGAAAAGAAGGCCAAGTTAGAGAGGGCAGCCCAAAGGAAAGAGAAGGGAGGGGAATAGTTTATGAAACATTATATCCAACACTGTACAGGGGTATACTGGCCCTCTGTCACATTGAGAAAGATTATTTCTAAACTAAGGAAATTCTCCAACCACCTTAACTAAAAGGGACTCTTATGAACGCCCCTGGAGTATCAGGTCTCTTTAGCAAGGCTGAACCCTACAACCGGAGAGCTAGCTCCTTAAACCCGCTTGAAGAATTTGGCATAAAACTCATTTTGCTTTGACTCCAAGTGGATTAAAGCAAATTTTTAATGAGGACTTGGTTCCTCGTGTAAGAGATGTACTGATCATACAGACTTTGAGTAACAAGCCTCATTTCCCAGTCACTTCTCACTGTAAATAAGTAAATTGTCATGCAAATGCCAACCAAAGTGACAAGGGCCATTTTGTTTACCCAGTTAGAGGCTGCGAGTCTGGTGATTTCAGAACACTGACAAGAACAGGTCCTTGGAGTTTAAAAATCTCAGATACTGAACCATGCAGAACCATCCAAATACTACCCCGGGTGGGTCCTGTCCAGCTCAGCTGCTTCAACCTCCCTGGGAAGATAAAACCCAACAAGGGACTAAATTATCATCAAATCTAGTGTTAACTACAGTCTGATGATCCAAACAGATATGAAACGTGCTTACTTGGCAGATAATGAGGGTGACGTCATCAGTGTTTATGAGGCACTGCATTCCTGAGCAGAGGTACAAAATCATCACACGTCACCCTGGAAAAAACATGCAGGCAGGAGAACGCTAATACCGCATGATGTGAAAAGCCTTACTTTTTTTCACTGAACACTACGTGAGCTCTTTTTTCTAATCTAGGGATCACTCCATCATATAGTAACTATTACACTGCTTCCCCATTCCTTCGAGCCAAGTACTTAATTACACCAAGATATGTGTATGGGTGGGTTATGCACAATTCTATGCAATCTGTGAAGAGAATATATATACCTTCACTTATGTAACGATTTCTAGGATACTCTGGCTTCCTTCATATTCAGAAATCAAACTAACGCCATTGGTCTTTGCAGACCCTGCAGCGTAAGCTAAGCGGTTGGCGGTCATGATGGTTTTTGTCACTCCGTTCATAGCTGCCTTACCCATGGGAGCCTGGAGCGCACAAACATGAGATGGACGGGAGAACTAGGTCAGCCTGGAAGCAGAGCCCTGAGGAAGAAAGAGCCCTTGTGGTTTCTAACACAGGTCTATGGGGGACTCAAAGCCCGCTCAGGAACTCAGCAACTGGCAAGAGGAGATTAGGTTCAGGAAAACCAACAGGAAATTGCTACCAGCCGTCCCTTAGCAAGTCTTACACGCAGGAAGCATACGAGGGGCGACATAGGGAGTCTCTGCTGTACAATGTGTACGTTGTACGTTGAGGTTGGAACAATTCGTGGGCATGTGGACAGACACATCATGGTGGAAAGAGCTAGACACAAGAGAAGTGGACACTAAAATGCACATGGTTTCTGGCTCCTTCACTTTAGGCAAGTCACTGCTCCTCTCTGAACTTCGGTTTCCTTATCCTTAAATTGGAGTTAATAATAATCCTTGCGCTGCCTATCTCATTCATTTCCTGCATGAATCCGGGGGGGATAATGTGTGTTAAAAACATGCCTTGTAAACTCTAAACAGATGTCACTCATTGCTAGTGGCTTTTCGGTATGGAAAGTGTAGGTCAGCACATCATTCCCTCACAGTCCTGAAGTGGGGACAATAAAGGAAAAAAAAAACGTCACTAGTGCTTTGCGTTCTTGGGTGTTGAAAAAAAATTACAGTTGGTGAAAGCCCCTGATTTTTCAAAATTCTCTTCAAATCGGCTTACCCTAAAAACTAATAAAATAAGCCATTTATCACAAAAATGGCCATCATAAATAGAACTGATGTGGTCATTTTAGAAGAACTCCAACAAAAGACATCAAAACTTGCTCATATGAGAACCAAACTTTCAGCTATGTAGTAATTCTTAGCCATTTGTTTGTCTCATTACCGAACGGAAAATTAGTAAGTGGGAAAAGATGTGGGGGGGTAGAAGGATGTGAGTAAGAAAAGGATATTGGGAACAGCTGCCTACAGAAGAGAAATGTTTCTGGCACAGTATTATTTTTTCCAAATTCTTTCTAGAATACTACACGAGTTCTAAATGTCTTACTCTGCCATTCAGCTTTACAAATACCATGTTGACCCACACAAGTCATGTCTACACATTCACACCAAACAACAGAATTGTAATGATATGATGCTTCGGAGCAAGGTACTGATGGGACAGCTTTCAGTACTTCCCAGCTCCAAAAACACTTTAATTTCCTGATGTGTACCAGGGCTCTTCACTGGAGTCTCCAAGGCAAACCCACTGCAGGGGCGTCCGTAATTGGCACAACACGTATCAGTCCATAATTTACTCATTTAAGGAGCAAAATCTCCAGAATCTCTAAGCATTATAAAACATAAGGACACCATCTGCCTCATTTGGCCCTATGAGCTTTATTTCAAATAAACCCTGAAGTAGCAGGAATAGCTCTTTAAAATAACACACAATAGTTTATGATACCAAATTAATAAATATACCAATAACCAAAAATTACATATATGTGTGTGTATATCTCCCAATATATCTACTTGATTTCTACAGACCAAGAACATTTGATAATTTGCTGTAGCTATAGGAGCCCTCCAGATGGCTGCCTGAGAAGCAGCCAGATATCACTTCTATACTCATCAGTATATGTTGGAGCTTTGTGAGACCAGACAACCAGGTTTGATTTGAGGATTTGGGGGGCACCAAGAGCATTATCTCCAATCCATCCATTCCCAGTCCTCTCCGCCCCAAACTTAGTTTCCACTCCTTTAAGGTGCTTAAAATCAAGGGAGGTATTTTTCAACTAATAATTTAATATAAGATATTTAAAATATACACAGTCTAATTTGTCTGGTGGGAGAGACTTATGGGAGATTTTTGTGGCATGAGATTTTGACAAGAGAGAGAGAGGGGTTGAGAATAGGGACAACCAGAAATAAATGTCCTTACTTCACAATTCTTCTCAACCTTAACTCCTAACATATCAGGGTTTAAACTACTACAAAACACCAAGGCAGAAACTTTGATATGCTTTACTTTGATATGCCCTCCACTTCATTTCTGTTAGTTACTCTGGAAGAACAAAACAATAAACTTTGTTATCTTAGGTTTTTAAGATGTTTCCAGGCAGGCATATCTTGATTTGATTAATAAATCACATAAAGTAGCTGAATACCTTATTTAATGGCCAAGAATTGTCAGTCTGATCTTATTTTTAGATTCACACTTTTAGCCTCATATTTTATAGTTTTACCATAAAAATGGTAACGTTTTTATTGACCTGCATTTGAAAGTGACTTAGTAATATGTATTCTTTGAAAAATTACTCTGTCTCCTGGGGTAACTTGTAGTAAAATGCTTTTTCCAATTACATATCCAATGGAATTGGTCATTTCTTTCATTACTGTCATCGTTAATGCCATTGATTAAGATGATATATCCCACTGCTATAATCAGAATAATTGGATATCTGTGTTAACTAGATATTTGAGACCTCAATTTTTCTCAACAGTCAAGAATGCAAGGCTAATGGTGGAAAATTACACTTACAACTTAACTTAGTATTTGAATTCCTCCATCTTCTCCTGACTCCCATCCCTAGAACGCAGCTGAATAAGGAGAGAAGTGCCCAAGTGCTTAAAATACCAGCAGGCAGCAGCCTCATACCTGACTTTGCACAGTTGGCTCCTTGCAAGCTGTGGATAAATGCCATCCATTCTCCTTCAGCACCAAAGTTAGGTTCGTACTTTGCAAGCACACTTTTGGATAATTTATTTCAGAACAAAAGGAAAGACTGGCTTTCTTTGAAATGTGTTTAGAATGGCAGTAAGTTTACACAAGGGGGGGGGGGGAAGGAGATTTCATAGCTTGCAAACACTGTCAGGTCCACAAAGTGTTTATTGATCTTTACATCAGGAGGAAACAATAAACCTCTCTTCTCCAGCATCCATGCTAGAAACTCCCTCATATGTGTCTGAAGCTTCAGATGGAATTACAATAGTCAGTCGCTAAGATTTACTCTTTCCCTCAGTCTGGGTTCCATTACAACACAATTATCTCATCATTACCACTCCTTACAATAAATGCCTTTATAGGCAGATTCTTTTGTTAAGGAGGTAAGAGACAATTTCACTACTTGTAGCAAATTTTTAAAAGACACAACGATAGTAATTACAGTTACTCCGGATTTCTACTGAATGGCATTTTTAAATTCAGAATCCAATGACAGAGCCATTTCCCCTCTGCCCTACATAATCAATAGTAGATAGATACACAGATCCATACATGCACACACACACACACACATTTGTTACACAGATACGTAGAGATAAATAGGTAAATATCAAAAATGTTCTTCAAATAAATTCATGTCTCTATCTGTAAACACCATAATGAAAACAAAATTTGAAACAATCCCTGCATCCTTTCCTTCGTGAAAAGCAAATAAATAAATTCCTTAAACTAAAAATCAAATAGTTCATAAGACAACGTTCAAAAATCAAGACATCCTTCATACACAAATTTATCCAATCACACAAGGAAAACGTGAAGTTGGAAGACAGAGTAACCCTGTCATGGGAGAATTCGGTCAACAGGAGTTTAAACAAAATACTTTTTTCTTTTGTTGAGGTCTCCAGAAACGTACTGAATTGACAGGCTTTTTGCACAGCAGCAGGTTCTCCTTAAATTTGCTGTTGGGGTAATGTGAATTTTTTTTCCAAAAGTTCTTGCTTTCCCTTGGGAAGACTTTACTCAAGAAATTGGTTGGAAGAAAGATAAAATCTTTTTGAAGATTCAATCCTGAAATGTTTGCAACAGAATCACAAGAAAAAGTGGGGCAAGGGAGGTTATAAGTGTTCTTCCCATGTAAATAAGACATCGCCGATTTCTGGCACAGAAAAAGCCAACAACAAATATCTATTTAATGAAGTAGTGTTCAACTCTTTTTTTAAAAAAAAATATAGTTTGATCAAGTAGAAAAAAACTTATTCCTTCCTCCCAGCACATCATGTAAGCGGACTTGGTACAGCAGATTATAAGAGTACTTACGGAAAACCCAACACTATTTAGTTTTCAACTCTGCAGATTACTAGCACCATTTTCTCCTCCACAGATCTTGTGTTTTGGCTCATGACACAATAAAGTCAAGCATGTACAGTGCACATATAGTAAATACACAATGAAGGAATAAAAATAAGAGGACATAATAATTACTTACATCTGTATAATCTTATTTTTTGTTACTGCTATTGATTTTAATCCTAAAGTACATTATTTATCAACTCACTTATTTCTCACAACATTTGTACAGTACGGTTGGAATAAATATTCTTACATTCACTCTAAATGTATTCATTTAACAAATATTTATTGACCAGCTACTATGTGCCAGGCACTAGAAAACTGGGGATATGGCAGTATAAAAAATAGACAAAAATCCTTGTTTGATGAAACTGAGCAAAATTCATCCAGAAGAGGAGAAGGAGAGAGCCAATAAGCTGCATTTGATTGTATATGCCCTGGCTGGCCTTATTTTACCTTCCACATGGCCTTTCAACTGTGTGAAATACATTTGATATAACAACAAAGTAGAGTCCTATTCACTTGGCTCCTAATCCCCAGAGACTTCCTTCCATTAGTGACCTTTCCATCAGGGTCAAGAAGAGCTCTAACACTAAACAAAGTCATATCAGGCATGGCGAGGGTAAGAACAGGGGTTATATATATAAAATATATATCTGAAATTACCTTTAAAACTGCAAGAGAACACACAAATACAAGCACAAATCAAAACATAGCTCCTCCCACAAGCTGCTCAGCTTACAAAATCCTATCTTTAAAAGTATTTTTTTTTTTAAAGTCTGACGTTTCGGGTTGATAAAACAACCCAAAAGTTATGTGCAGTAGAATACACAAATGAAAAAAGGTACTTTATGATCGGAGTATAAAATTTCTGAAGGGTGAATTACTGACATTTCTGGCCTCATTTGATACCCCATCATCAGTGCGGTTACCATAGTTAAAATACACCTAGAGAACTGCAAAGAGCACGACAATTTAAAATCAACACTCGTTAGGTATAAAAAATCACTGACCAATCACTGAGTTATAAAATCAGGACCAGACTGTAATAAAGTAGGTGTAAGTAAAACCAAACTCTGCCCACTGCCTTTGCATCAGGCCCCTAGGGCACCCGCCATATTGCTTTCCCCTTGGGTAGAGAGAAAGTATCCTCACGCTTGGCAAAGGGGCTCACAAAGGTCACTAGATTAATACCATCCTTTCCCGGGCACCTGGGTGGCTCAGTTGGTTGAGCGACTGCCTTCGGCTCAGGTCGTGATCCTGGAGTCCCTGGATCGAGTCCCGCATCGGGCTCCCTGCTCGGCAGGGAGTCTGCTTCTCCCTCTGACCCTCCTCCCTCTCATGCTCTCTGTCTCTCATTCTCTCTCTCAAATAAATAAATAAAATCTTTAAAAAAAAAAAAAATACCATCCTTCCCCAAAGCCTATTTCTCTCATCCATCGCCAACATCTTTTGACTATTTTGTTACCCTCAAACACGAGTCTCCACTTTAGTACACTTTGATTTGGCCTCACAGACCCTACCGTTTCTCTCTTTTTATTTGTATTGCCAAAAGTCTTGGATGAGAAATATATGCTTATGAAATCCTTTGTGTACTCCGCAGATATTCCCTCTTTAAGTAGGTTTCTATCTCAGAGGTGGGATGGACATCGTTTTTCTAAGGCCCCCAGCAGAATCTTGGTCTGGGCTTGAAAATATCATCCTTAATTTCTCATCACTTCACAAATATCAACCACTGCAGCCCTTACTCCCAGCCACCTCCCACACCCACAAGCAAACAAACAAAAAGCTTCTGGGCACCTACATTCTGCTGGTTCTCTTTGTAGAGTGCTTCTCAGTGCTCTATTATTGCGTTTCTCTCTCTTTCACTCAGAGAGTTTGTCAGTTTTCAAGATATTAGCTACTAACTCCACGAGCTCTTACCAAAACCCAATCCCAAATCTCTAACAGTCCATTTATTGAGTGGCTTGCCTCCTGCGTGACAGTGAGCGTGCTGAGGCTGGTGATCTGGTACCACCAGGCGCCCTCAAAGAACTCACACAACAGAGCCAACCATTTGCACCCAAATTCAAAAAATCCGAATCCAAGGTTATCATTATAGTTCTCCCAAATGCCACCCCCCTCCATTGCTGACTGTGGCGTTTTTATTAACACTGTCATGGCTCTCAGACCCACTGTCACAGGTCAGGCTCCCGGGGAAGCACGCTCTGAGATCAGCATGCAGAAAGCTTATGAGGAGGTGTTCCTGGGATCAATACCCAAGCAAGACTATAGAAGGAGGCAGAACAGGAGAGAGGGAGGAGCTAGACTGTGGTGCCCGCTCCGGGGAGGCCTCAGGTGACCCTCCATGGAGCTCTGCCTTCAGAGCTGGCTGAGTGAGGACAGGGAGATCAAGCCTTCATGGCGCCATGCTCAGTAGTCACTGGAATGGAGCAACTTTGGGCAAGGCAGCTGTCTCCAGTCCAGGCAATGCATCCAGGGGACTGACAGGGGAGGCTGGCTATTAGCAACCTGGCTAGCCTCCAGGGGAATAAGCCCTTCATTTCTGAAGGGGCATCTGGGGGCTGCATGGTCATGTCCACCACGCTCACAGAGGCTCAAAACACACAGTATAGTGGAAGGAATACAGAGTTCGGAGGCAAACACGCCAAGATTCTAATCTTATCTCTCTATCAGTCATTAACTGTGATCATTAGGCAAGTTACTCAACTTCTCTGAATCTCTGATAAGATTATTTTACAAATTCACAGATACATATTAGGAAAACTTAAATGCCTAACACTTGTTAATTCTCCTCCTCCTACCCTATAAGTTTAGTGTTGTTTTTTTTTTTTAAACGATGTTCTTTGTCTTCCAAGTGCTATGACTTCTTTTTAAAATAACACTTGCTCATTCAGTCCATAAAGATGCACCTCAAACCACCCTCCAGCCGGCACTATTCAAGGCCCTGCAAAGGCCACTGACCACCGAGAGCAACCAGAGGCTGTCTCTGCCCCGGGGCCAGACTTAAATTACAGATAACACATATGCAAACAGATGGGGAGGATAACTTCTGAAGGTGAGTGCCCCGATGAAAAGAAAGTGGCGTGCGAGAGCTGGGTGGGGGAGGGCAGCTGTCTGCCGAGCCTGCAACCGCTTCAGAGCAGAAAGCTGAAGGAAAAGCAGAGCAGTTGCACTGATGCTTCAGGGAAGCTCAATTTCAAACCAACCTTTTTCCTCTCTCTTCCCCAAACCTCCCCTCCTCCCTCCTTACCCTTACCCTT
>NW_023270387.1:4539521-4541701 GCF_011800145.1 Mirounga leonina
GGATCCAGGCCCAGTCCTCGGGCTCTTTGCTCAGCAGGGAGCCCGCTTCTCCCTCTTCCTGCTCTGCCTGCCACTCTCCCTGCTTGTGCTCTCTGTCAGATAAATAAAATATTTTTTAAAAATAAAAATAAAAATTAGTTAAAAAAAAAAGAAACTGACTAGATCCTGTATTTCCCTATAAACCGCCCCCCCCCAGTCCCTTCCCCCCTCCCGGCGGGCTTGCAGTTTTGAAGACCTTAGCTGCTGCAGTCTCCTTCCCCGCACCCCCCGCACCCCTCACCCCCGCAAAGCAATAAAGCTGTTGTCCTTCTTTATACCCGAACTCTGCCCGAGGTCAGACAGGTAGGCTCTTTGATGTCTCGTAGACCATGGTGAGGCATCACTGTTAGAGTATCTAATTAAACAAAATGTGCACAGCACTCAGCGCGGTGCCTGGCATGTGGTAAGGGCTTGATAAATCAATACTATTATTATTACTATCATCATCATCATCACTGTAGCTTAAATGGTCTTTTTACACACAAACCGTTCCTTTGTTCATATATCCTCTGCATCATGCCAAATAAGGAAAAGTTGGGTAGGATGAAAGGGAAAGAGAGAGAGGGGCCGAAGTAGCTGTCATGGACATTATTTGGTAATTTTTAAATGTGCTTTTATGTTTTTTTAATCCGAAAGGACCATATGGAATTTCTGTCTGAATGTCCTACTTCATGCATGTGGTTTAACACACACTGAGCACACGCTGAATGAATCACAAAGTGCTCATCTGCTAAATACGTGCTCTCCGAATGAATGAATGCTAGAGGTAAGGGAATGCATGAATGAACAAGAGGCCAATGAGATCACCTTTGGTTTTTAGATTTCTAGGACAGAATTCCTGGAAGATTTCATAACCCTGAAAGGTTGCATACCCAAAAATGTTGAAAATATTTCCCATAAAAAGCACAAGAATGATGAATAAGATACTCCCTATAACGAAAGGGAGTATCTACAAGATTTTGCCAAAAATCATGACTGAAGGTAACTGAAAGTATCAGGAGATGTGATTAACAATATGAAGATTGGTAAAATAGCTGATAAGTAGGGGCTGGAGAAAGGTGCTAACATTGATTATTTACTGTATTCAAAATACTATGCTATCATTATCCTTCTCATCTTCATAATCCAATAAACTAAGTATTACCTTCATTTTATCAGCACCATGCTCTAACCAACTGAGCTAACCAGCCACTCTATAAAAGTCATTTTATAGATAAGAAACCAAGTCTCATAGAGGCTTATCCAAGAATGCACAAAATAATGACCAGAGTTCGTGTCTGAACCAAAACCTGTTCTTTTCCCAGAATGCAGGGAGTAAAAGAATCTGAAGCAAGCATTGGTTCTCAAAAAATCAGCATAGCAGCACAATGAAGTAATTCATAAAAGTTAAACACAATGTCTCCAATTCACTATTCACGTTTTATTACATATTTATCCTTAAGTAAGAGATTCATATTATTACATGTGATTTCAGAGATGGGAAACAGAGACGGAAGTTATGTCCCCAAAGTCAACTTAAAACAAAAATAAGAAGGCAGCATTTATTGAATTGTAGCTTCTGTCCACACACACACACACACACACACACACACACACACACACACACGAGGCATTTTTCAAGAAAACAAGACAAGCACATTAGCCAAATGATACAGAGACCTCAAAATTAAAATTTCTTTTAAAATCCACCCCTACTCTGCCTCCCCTTGCCTAAGAGACCCCTGCTGGAGTGTGAGAAACTTCCTGAGGCCACAAGAACCATGGAGCTCTCCGGTGCCTCCATGTGGAAGAAACATCCTGTTAGTAAGCGTCTGGTCATCTAGGACTTTCCACTTGCCAGAATGTCCACACACCTACAGCAAGGCGGTCATTACAGTGCATAATGATGACACGGAGGCCCTGAAACCCTCAAGACAGGCTCTGGGATTATCAAATACTGATTAACACAACAAAAATTGCTTAACCCTTAAGAGTATCTTATTGAATTTCATCTATTCACAAATTGCTACTGCATATGTAACAGTTTACTTAGAATGATTGGTTCACCAAAACTAATTTTTTTACCTTTTCAGGTAAGAAAATATCTGCTAGGAAAAGGAAGGAAGGAAGGAAGGAAGGAAGGAAGGAAGGAAGGAAGGAAG
>NW_023270387.1:4541711-4547154 GCF_011800145.1 Mirounga leonina
AAGGAAGGAAGGAAGGAAGGAAGGAAGGAAGGAAGGAAGGAAGGAAGGAAGGAAGGAAGGAAGACTACTGTGTTCTCCAATATAATAAGAAATGTATTGGTAGCCACCATTACTCTAAGTTCTGTAGGCTTTCTTACTCAAGAAGCAATGTATCAAGTCCGAGTGGAGGAAACCTTATTGTGTAGCAACTAGGAGCCCACAAATAATGAAAGAATGATGTAACTGAATGTTCTTCTATGTTTCAAGGATTAATTCTAACTCTGAAAACATAATGTAAATTCCAATCAAGCATTTAGAACTGAGTTTCTCAATCACTAATTCGATATGACTTATTGATTCTGGGGGGGTTTTTTGTGGGGGGAGGATGACCTGGGGGACTAATCAGCTATTCTAACAGAATGAATTCACTAGCAAAAGAATAAGACCCAGATATAAATTAAATAAGCTTGATATCAGATCTGCGTCCAATACAGGATGGCTAGAAGTGCCTTTGAATATTACAGTCTGCCCCATTCGACATTCACTCTCATTATTTCCCAAGACAAAAAACCCTCCACTTCAGTGATTGCCCCCAAACACCACAAACTCAATCTGACATATAGGCCTTTTAATATACAGTGCATACCTTCACCATTTCATACCTCTCCAAGTCATACTCACCATCTCAGTTTAGGCTACAAATTTATTATCTCTAACCTCACCTGGGCCCTCAAAAAATACCCAATAATACATCTACCTGATCCTGGTCAGTTTTCTTCTCCATTCCTTCTATCAACAATTTCTAACTTTACCACTTTCCCAAGGACTCTATCCCTCCAGGGCCATTTTATATATATATATATATATATATTTTTTTTTTTTTTTAAAGGCTTGTTTATTTTAGAGAGAGAAAGAGAGAAAGCACAAATGTGGGGAGGGACACAGAGAGAAGGGGAGAGAATCTTAAGCAGACTCCCCACTGAGTGCAGAGCCCAGCGCGGGGCTCAATCACAGGATGCTGAGATCATGACCTGAGCCGAAATCAAGAGTCCACCACTTAACCGACTGGGCCAGCCAGGCGCCCCAGTGCCATTATTATGTCTATGGTGGTTACTGTAGGATAGGTATGTGGATATAGGTATGTGCTGGTTTGTGAAGATTTTTATTTAGTAGACTGTTTGATAACACAGGATTTCTTATGCTTTGAAATAATAATGAATAAAATAGCACAGTGGAGATATTATTTTTGTATCTTACAGAGATCCACATCTCTTTAACAGAAAATACACAAACGCCTGTCAGTGAGAGTACATATGTTCCCCCCAACAGTTACTGTGTCTTTAGGCATTTAAGATAATTTAAGATAATCGTACAAACTAACTGGCATAAAATCTATAGATTATTGTGAAGCTACAATAAAACACACCCTAAAATATGTTATAACTGTATTTACTCTTCTTTTAATTCAATTAGCCAACATCATTAGTTTTTGATACTCTATCTACTCTTATTTGTGATTGAGCAAAAACTACAAACAGAGCAGTTAAAATAACCAACTAAAATACAGCAGCACAAGGGCACCCGGGTGGTTCAGTCTGCTGCCTTCAGCTCAGGTCACGATCCCGGGGTCCAGGGATTGAGACCCCCAGTGGGGAGTCTGCTTCTCCCTCTCCTCCTGCTTGTGCTCTCTCTCCCTGTCTCTCTCTCCCCTTCTCTCTCTCCCCTTCTCTCTCTCTCACTCTGTCAAATGAACACATAAAATCTTTTTTAAAAAATAAAATAAGGGTGCCTGGGTGGCTCAGTCATTAAGCGTCTGCCTTCGGCTCAGGTCATGATCCCAGGGTCCTGGGATCAAGTCCCACATCGGGCTCCCTGCTCGGCAGGAAGCCTGCTTCTCCCTCTCCCACTCCCCCTGCTTGTGTTCCTGCTCTCGCTATCTCTCTCTCTGTCAAATAAATAAATAAAATCTTTAAAAATAAATAAATAAATAAATAAATAAAATAAAATAAAATAAAATAAAATACAGTAGCACAAAATCATGGTAGCCTACAAAGCATTACCAGATATACCACAAACTCTACAAGGATTTATTCAACATTTATTCATTCTCCTAACATTTACTGAGTGCCTTTCTAAATCAGACTTTCTGCCAGGCATGAACATACGTAGATCTCTGTCTCAAGGAGGCCAAATAAACCAAAATCACATTACAACACAGCAAGTCCTACTACAGAGATGTGAGCGATAACTTAGTGTTCCATTATAGGGAAAATAATGCAGTGACAAGAAACAAGATTGACGTGCGTCTGTCTGTCCGTCTGTCTGTGCTTGTGTCTGCCTAAAACTCATTAGAAAAACCATTCTCTCCCGATATTACATTGGAGGGGCCATGCATGAAGAAGCACGGGCATAAAGCAACAAGAAATGGAAGCATGTTTTAGAA
Organism: Mirounga leonina; assembly: GCF_011800145.1. Lineage (NCBI taxonomy): Eukaryota > Metazoa > Chordata > Mammalia > Carnivora > Phocidae > Mirounga > Mirounga leonina. The sequence continues at coordinate 4,544,134 of NW_023270387.1, forward strand.
CGTTTTTATTTCCTCTGCCGGGCACCGCAGACTCACACATAACCAATATAGTACAGTGAAAGGAGTCAAGGTGACTTCAAAGACTTAAAATTAAGATAACATCAGGATTTCCACACAGACAGCCTCCTCTCATGACAGACTGGCTCTAGAGTTTTCTGTAAATGGAAATTGCTTGAACTGTTGGATCGCCATTTATTTGGAGAGTTCAACTGGACTCCTACCCAACTTAGCCCCTGAATGAGAGAGAAAGACTAATTGGCTACAGATACAGATATTAGCGACCATTATTGTATTTGCCATGCTCTGGTAGGGTTTGAAGGGTGGTTCTCTATGTCTGCTATCTGAATGTCCTATTGCTTCTTTTCTAAGAAAACCTTTTTTTTTTCTGGCATCCAGATCTGTCTTTTTTTTCTCCCTTCACCTTTAAAAAAGAAAATGTATTGGCATATAAACAAGTCATTGCTCCAAAAGGAACCAGTAGATGGAACATTTGAGAAATGCCGTGTCAGTCTCACTCTGAAAACCAGACACGGAGTGTAATGTCAAGTGGACCCTCGAAACAACCCTTCTCCTCCCTTCTCCTCTACTGTCTCCAACAGTTTTGAATAGCTGCTTCCGTATTCTGAGGCAAGAGGGCACAGGACATCGATGGCAGTGACACGTGACCTACTGAACATGAACTTGGGAAAGCTAACAAAGCATCCTCAGGGAAAACAGGAAGAGAATCACAAATAATCAAACCTGTACACCTCGGATACTTTCTACCACACAACCAACAAGATGATTTTGAACACAAACGATACAACATAAGATGTGGCTCCTAGTCACCACCTTTATTCTGTTCCTCTTAGGGCAGTAATTGCCCGGGACATATTCACCCCAAAGGAATCACTTCCAGATTCATTCCTTCCAAAAAAAAAAAAAAAAAAAAAAAGTCAGTCTGCAGAGCTCACTGAGCCTAGATCAATGACTCTGAAGGTACAGAATTCAGTCTCCTTCTGGCACAACTTTGGTGTGCCTAAATCACCTGGAGTATGGTTTAAAATGAGAGTCCCGGCCCCTCCCCAGAGCTACAAACTAGACCTTCTGAGGAAAAGGCCCAGGAATCTGCATTTTCATACCTTTCTCCAGGTATTCCTTATGTTCACCGAGGTTTGATAACCACTAGCATAAAGGAAGAGCTGTTTAATAAGCCTCAAATAAAGCCTGTACAGAAAGTGACTTCTCACTGTTCTATTTATAGGAGTGTTCACTGTTTCTCAATTCCCCACCACAGCCCAACAAATCTCCAGGCTTCGGAGACATTTCCAGCTCCCCTGCTTCCTAAATCACTCTAGTCTGGAATTTTCAATTTTATGAGGTGCTCTGAGCTTAGGGCACATACTCCTAGGTCTTCAGATCCTGTCCCGAAGCGATATTTGGGGAGCAAGACTATGTCATTCCATCCCCTGGCAGTGCATTTTTGGCAACAGTAGCCCACTTGCTGACAAACATTTTTCTCTCTCATTGGGGAGAGAACTGCACAAAAAGTCTAAGCAGAAAATATAAGGAAAGTGGAGGAGAGTCATCACATTTACCTAATTTCTTAAAATACAAAAGAGCCACTCGACAAGTTCCAGGGGGAGGAAACTCTTCCATCTGCTGTCTGTGAACACGACTTCATCCTGAAGTTTTGCTTTACGTGGCAGGTGTAAGTAAAATTCCAACAGGTTTGCATGCTTGAAAGTATCTGGGCACAAAATCTAAATATTTTGTTTCGATGGCACCAAATATAACACAAGAAACATCAAACACAATAGAAATAATGTAATTGGACAACTAAACAAAGAACTTCCATTCATTTGTTCTAGCATTTTATGGAACACCCATCAGGTACCAGGTACTGTGCTAAATATGGGATAAACATAAGAGCATCAAGGTAAGAGAATTCAGAAAGAGGAACTTTAAATTTTGAGCTCTCTAGCTCATGCATCAAATAAGGCCCTGCAGAGAAACCTAGTCACCAGATAGCCCTAGCAAATATTCTCCCCGCTTATGTCCGTTAATTTTTTTTTCTTCCTAGATAGGTCTGAAATTCCAAAAGAGATCATTCTATCTTCTTGCTAACTCACAGCAAATGACGTGTATATCTAGAGACAATGCATTTATTTTACTATCATACTCAATCAAATATGTATTTTTTTTCAATTTTTACCTTCAGCTCCATATGATACAGGGAACACAACAAAATAGAGGAGAAGGACAAGAGTGATGATGACATAGAGGGAAACACATAACAGTACTCTCCCCACCCATCCCCAAGTATTTCCAGGTAGATAAATCACATACTAAGAAGGAATATATAATCACTTATCACCTCTGCCTACAAACTAATAATCACCACCAATGGCATTTCCCATCGTCAAAATTCATCTTTAGAATAAAGGCTTAATAACTGAGCCAGTAGTCAAACAAGAATAGAGTGCTGTGCACAAAACAAAATGCCATTAGCTGGGTAACCACTGCATCTCCGTTGCCTAAACCCCTGAACACACGTGCAAACTAGTTTGAATGCAATGGATGGGGAATGCTTGAAATGCTCAGGCAAATAAAATAATTTTCTTTTCTTTCTAATCTTGGAGTGATTTATTGTGAAATACCCACATTCCACCAAATATATATGTCCTTGTATTTTTAGAGAATTTACAGGAGTGGTTTTCATCTTGCCACATAGCATTCAGCAGTTTGCTGGAAATATTTGAATCTGCAGTGATTACAGATGCTTGTTCACACACAGGAGTCCTAGCCAGGGAGCCAAAATGGGACTCCAGTTTTAATTTTTTTAATGGATTGGCTGGGCAATGCCAACAACATAAACTCCTTCTTATCACCTTTTTTTTTTTTTTTTTAGTATATGACACCAGTTAACCCATAAACTCTTTCCATAAGGTTACTAGCAAGTAAATTATAGCAGCAGAAAGAAAGAAAGAAAGAGAGGAAGGAAGGAAGGAAAGAAGGAAGGAAGGAAGGAAGGAAGGAAGG
>NW_023270387.1:4547164-4551596 GCF_011800145.1 Mirounga leonina
AAAGAAAGAAAGAAAGAAAGAAAGAAAGAAAGAAAGAAAGAAAGAAAAAACTTTAGACCATTTGGAGACATTCAACTTCAGTTGAAATTAATGGATCTTGGTCTGAAACTAACATTTTACTGAGTTGAAGCAATCTCACAAAGAATTGTGCTCCTCCTCTTTCACAACAAATCTACAAAGTAATTATTATTCATATGCCACAAAATACAAAACCAAGGCTCTGGGAATGTAGGAGTTGCCTTTCCCGGGTCTCACACTTCCTAAGGGGCTCATCAGAGAGTTATTCAAACCCACAGCTGTCAAATTCCCAATCCTTCAGCTCTGCCGTATTGTTTCCCAATGATTAGGGAGGAAGTAGAGAAAAGCCCTAGATGGCCATTAAGTTCTGATTTCAGATAATAGTATCTAATTTCTACAAATATGAAAACATAGAACTACTAGAATACCTTTGGCCTAACTTTTTAATTCTAATGAATGTGTTGCTCAGAACTTTATTAGCCAATTGAGCCCCAAACTGTAAAAACTTCAATAAGATATGTAAATTGATAAAACATCCTATCTCACAAATATACTTTATTTTTCATTATTTACATGCTAGTAACATGGTCACCTTCTAAGCGGTTTTTTAAGTATTTATCCATGTCAGAGAATTCATTTCATATCAGGGGAGGCTAAATATGTATATTTTTATGTCCTTCCACTTTTTCCTAAGCATGTATCAATATCATTTCCTTTCCACAAATAATGAAACAATGTCTGGTTTTTCTTGCTACTTGAATCCAGGCTTCCCTTCCATTTTGTTTCCTCGCTGTTCTCTCAGTTTCTTGGACTATTCTCTGTCAGTAGCTTTCCTCCCCGTATGTGCCACCCTTCCATTCCAGTCTTGCGACTTTTCTTCCTGCCATTCTGCTCCCCATAGCCTCTGGAGTCTTCAGGGCCATCTACAAGGCTGTAACAGCCCATAGTTCTCTGACAAGAAAACTAGGGAAGCCATGGCCTTAAGTTGGTCTCCTGGAATATCTTCACTGACAGGCTGACATTAGCAAACCCCAAACCGATCAGTAACAGGGGTCTAAGTGATAGGGTTCTCAGCAACTCCCATTTATAAGAACAAAATAGAAATAAATGAGTTACTAAATTCACCCTTGATGTAAAATCCCCAGCTGTTTCTCCATATGTGTTCCCAAGTAAATGATTTCAAAATAAATAATGTAATAAGCGATCTATGCATCTTCAGCCAGGTCTTTAAGTTTATTTTTGTTGTTATGGCGGTGCCCCAGAGATTCACAGGGAACAAAATTATCCAAAGTGAATGATGAATGAACTTCCCCCAGACAGCTCCAAGACAGTTGGAGATCTTATGTTTTCCTTCAATACAGCTTCCTTAAAATAAAGGCCATAATAAAGACGTTCCATGAGGTCAAAGAATGGGAATGTTTTGCTGGAAGTCGTATCACCAGCACTTTGCGCAATACTTGCCCGGCAGGATGGCCACAGATATTTTGTAATAATTGCACGGAATTAATAGAACCTTGAGGTCCCTACTTAGGAAAGTAATCTACTCTCTTCAAGGTTTTAAAACTCATAGGTGGGTGCCTTCTTTTCTTTTATATGCTCTTGTAACAGTTTATCAAAAGCTTGAAAAATATGTCTTCACAGAATGCGAGAGCAGGGAAGGATCATAAGTATAACACCTTATGGACGAGAAGGCTTCCAGAGAGTGAAAGTCACGTGCACAGAAATACGTAAGCAACTAGTCATCCAAGGCATGGGGAATGAGAACCAGGTCTCCCAAATTCTGGAATTTGTTTCAATTTCATCAATTCAATTTATTTTTATCATTAAAATGGTGTGAAGTATTGTAATATTTATAGCCAATGCATCTAAAAATGACTGTCAAAATGTCAAAAACCTGAGTTAGCATTTTCCAATGATCAAACAACTAGCTTAATTACTTGGCAATATCCTCGTGTTTATTAAATTCATTTCCTCCTTGCCAGATTATTCCGAATATAGGACCAATCTCCAGTGACTGAGATGACATTCCATGCTGAGGCCACTAAGAAGGCAGGAACTTGCACAGCAAGGACAGTTTCTCCTGAAACATACTGTGACAGAATGTAGAAAAGCTTCCCAATACTCAAAACAGCTAGAAATCTCCACCTCCGAATTATAACTATTCTTTACGAAATTATTTATTTAAAAAAAATAGACAGCTCTAATGAAAGAGAATGGAGAAGACATCATTTGTCTCCCCAAGTGTTTTCAGAGAAGTTTAGAGTGCTGGGCACGTAGGAAAATGAATCTACTGAAACTTCTTGAAGCAATGTTCTAGATTGCCAAATAAAAACAGAGGGGTGGAGATCACAGAAATAAGTCACTGCTTTGAAATATAACCTTTCCGTCATCTTTGTGTTACCAAGTCCATAGGTGATATGGTTAGCCAAGCCACATTTGCTTATCCATGCCTTATGAGGCTGAAAAGATTTATATTATATTTACCTGTATGTTGTCAGCATGCTAGCTAATAGATTTCTTATCCTTATCTTAGCATAACCATTACGTGGGTACGTGCTTTTTATCCATCAAAAAGCTAGCGTCATTCAAATTTGACTTGTAAAGGTAAAGGCAAGAAACTATTTCCTCCTTCTTATTCAGGCAGTAAATACTCGGATTCAGTTTAGTTTATCTACCTCTCACATAAGTTGTTAAGAATAATCTTCAGTTACATTGGCATTACCGAGCACATGCCATAGAGATTTGTAAATTCTGATTTGTAGGCAAAAAGAAAACTCAGAGATTATAAGAACAACCTCCCCAAACTAGTCATTATCTTCAGTGAAATCACTGTATCGGATACGAATCTGTTGTACTGAGGAATTACTATACTGCACAAATGTTACTTTAGATACTAACACAAAACTACAGACGTGCAGGATTACTGTCCTGCTTTCATAAAGGCTTATAATTTCAACAATTTGCAACATCAAGTAGTTCCTAAGATTATGCTTCTTGGGAAATATTTGCAGTAAAGAATAGCAAACAGTAGCCAACCCATTCTGAGTTTTGTTATTAGGTTATCAGTGGAAGACGTGGCAAAAGATACGTTGAAGAGAAAATGCACAAGGCAAATAAGATGAGTGAGAGTAGTTTCATTGCTAAAAGAAAGAAAAGGTCATTCTTCATTAATGCAAGGGCCATGGAGATATTTGTAGGACTGCCTGGTACTAATACCCTGATCAGGATCCCACTCTTTCTCAGGTCCCTCCTACCCTCGACTGCAAGAGTACTTTGAAAAGCGAGACTCCACAGCAGTCAAATAAGATCAATGTTCCCATTCATTTTGGAAACTTGGAAAAAAGTAAGAAGAGTCCCAGAGGTGCAGAGCTAAAAGTTCTGTCAGCAACTGAAGCCCTTGGACCCAAGACCCGCATGAGAATAAAAGGTGGATGGAGGTTTGACACGGAATCTCCTTAAGATTCTGGCTGCAGTGGAGTGGATTCCTTCAAAACAGAGCTCATCAGTCAGAGAAAGGCTGGAACGGAGGTCTGGCATCCCTGAATCTGTAAAAGTCAAGGGTAGCCGAATAGCCTGAGCAGGGATGAGGCAGAAGTGCTCCGGAAAAATGTCTAGAACGCGGGGGAATCTGGAGTACACCTTGGACTGTTGGTACAGACATCCCGACTGAGCACCAGTTTAGAGAGGGCTAGGAAGACAGCCATTAATTCAACAGATAGTTATAAAGGGTCTAACAGGAGGTAGCCACGACACAAATTAGGGAGAAACCACTGAAGAACCCAGGGAACAGGCAGTGAAGGAGGAGGGAGGGGTTCAAGAAACACCAGACAGGTTTAGAAAAGCAGACACCAGGTTCACCCAGAGAACAAAGTTGAGCCAGTAAATGCTCGGGGGAAAAAGAAAAAAGGCAGGGGGTTGGGGAGAAAGGAAGAGGCCAGAGGTTTCATCATTTGAAGGCAACGCAAGAAAGGATCTAACGGCCAGTTCCTGAAGCTTCCTGAGAAAGGGGATGCAACACAGAAGGCAGAGCGCCTTCGGAATGCAAAGATGTCAGAGAAGGTCACACGAAGCCCAAGAGAGTGTGGGAAGAAGGAGCGCAAGAGTTTCCCGGAAGGGGTAGGGCTCCTTTGGGGTCCCGGGGAACGGAGAGGGGAGGCCTGGAGGGGGCAAGTGCAGAACGCGGGGCCTGGGAAAGTCTGCGGGACGGAGAGCAGCCGCGCGCGAAGCGGCTCCGGCCCGCCCGCGCGACCGACACCGAGCCGGGGCCGCGGCGTAGCGGGGCGTCCCGGCCGCGGGACCGGGCCCCCGGCAGAGCGCGCCTCCCCGCGCCCGCCGCGCTCTCACGCCCCCCAGCGGCCGGGCCGGGCCGGGCGCGCGCGTCCCGCTCGGCCCCCGCGCTCGGCCCGCTCACCGA